>NC_034409.1:150511105-150557952 GCF_002078875.1 Numida meleagris | reverse complement strand
GACAGCAGGTTGGCCACGAGGCAGCATTGTGCCTTTGTGGCCAAGAAGGCCAGTGATATCCTGGGGTGCATTAAAAAGAGGGTGGTCAGTGGGTCAAGGGGGGTGATCCTCCCCTTCTACTCTGCCCTGATGTAAAAGACTATTTCATAGAATCATAGAATCATAGAATCATAGAATCATAGAATCATAGAATCATAGAATCATAGAATCATAGAATCATAGAATCGTAGAATTGTAGAATCGTAGAATCGTAGAATCATAGAATCATAGAATGGCCTGGGTTGAAAAGGACCTTAAAGAACATTGAGTTTCAATCCCCCTGCTGAGTGCAGGGTTGCCAACCACTAGACCAGGCTGCCCAAAGCCACATCCAGCCTGGCCTTGAATGCCTCCAGGGATGGGGCATCCACAACCTCCTTGGGCAACCTCTTTAAGTGCATCACCACCCTCTGAGTGAAAAACTTCCTCCTATTTCTGCACCTTTGTCTCAAAGCTTGCTGTTGGACAGATTGTGGGCACATCTTGAAGGAGATAACTGTTCAGAGAACCTGACTGCCCACAGGAGCTGCATGTGACCCTAACTTAAGTGCACAGGAATGCCGTCCTGGCAGAAGAAGAGTATAAAAAAAGGCACCTACAATCAAGGACGGGTGTGCCTGATTTCGGATGCCTTGTGGCATTATACTTGCCTGCTGCCTGATTCTCCTGGGCCTGCTACCTGAGAGCTGCCTGTTTCTCCTGGACCCGCTGTTGATTGCCTACTTTGTACCTGCTTGCTGCCTAAGGCCAGCCATTCTGACGCTGCCTCCCTCTGCGCCCTTCCTACTGCATCGTCCTTGGACAGTCAGAATGGTGCACAAAGGACACCACTGGATCCGTGGTGGTGACTGTCCCTGCTTTACATAACTCTTGTTCTTTTCCTGTCTTTCCTATCGCCTGCTTTCCCTTCCCCATCATCCTCATTCGTAATAATCACTAGCCTTTCCCTTCCTTATCACTTCCATAGACAGCAAACAGATTGGATGACATTTACCTCCCTTGTGTCTCAGTCTCACTCTGGGTATATCAAAGAATCTCCCCTCTCACTCTGATAATCAGAGCAATATACTTGGTGAGGCCACATCTGGAGTATTGTGTCCAGTTCTGGGCTCCTCAATTCAGGAAAACAGGGAACTTATTTAATGAGAATCCACCAGAGGGCCACAAAGATGATTAGGGTACTAGACCATCTCCTGCATGAGGAAAGGCTGGGAGACCTGGGATTGTTCATCTTGGAGAAGAGAAGACTGAGGAGGGATTTTGTCAATGTGCATGAATGTCAAGTATCAAGTATCACTGGGATTGTTCAGTCTGGAGAAGAGGAGGCTCAGGAGTGACCTTAGTGCTCCCTGCAACTACCTGAAAGGATGTTGTGGTGAGGCGAACGTCAGCCTCTTCTCCCATGTAACTAGCAGTACAATGAGAAGGAATGGCCTCAAGTTGAGCCAGGGAAGATTCAGGTTGGACGTTTCGAAATAATTCTTCTCCAAGAGGGTGGTCAGGCACTGGAACAGGCTGCCCAGGGAGGTGGTTGAGTGGGAAATACTGGTGATAGATGGACAGTTGGACTGGATGAACTTAGAGGTCTTTCCCAACCTTGGTGATTCTATGATTCCATGAACCTGACTTAGTATGGAGATTAGACTTTATGATCTTCAGAAGTCCCTTCCAATCGCTACCGGTGATTCTGTGGTATAGCTCATGAAGAAATGAGAAATTTTATGTAGTTAGGAATGAACAGACACAGGGAAAGAGGCTTTGAAAAATGATTTGCAGGGTGTAGTGGAACTCATTTGAACATAAAATGTGAAAGGATCTTACAGAGAGGAAAGTATGTGTTTGCACATTCATTGCAGGTAAGAAGAAAAAATAATGGATTTAAATTGCAGCAAGGAGGATTTGCCCTAGATTTGATGAAACAGAATTCAAACAGAAAAGTAAAAAATATTCTGGAATAGATTGCCTGGGTATACTGCAAAGTTTCCACAACCTGGAGATTAGATTTCTATAGCTAAAACAACTCCCAGCCATGCCATTTCTTGGTGAGCCCAGAGATTGTGGAACATATACTGTAAAAGTGTGCAATGTATCTATGTCGTGTTTAGAAAAATAATTCAGAAACATTTTTGTTGTTTTTACCAATATTTGGAGGTAAGAAACAAAAGCATATGTGCAGTTTTTGACAAGATCAGTTTCTTGGTTTTCATCATATAAACATTGCTGAGGCTCCATACTTTTCCTGCCAGTTTTGCAGATCCCAATTTGACAGCTCGAGTATGAGAATTAGAATTCAATTCTAACCCCAAGTTAACTTACTGCTTAGTCTCTTTTCTGGACCTGTAAACAAGAGTATCAATGGATAGATACCAAATGTGACTGTGGTTTCTGTAAACGAGATATTGATTGAGACCAGTACTTCATTTAAAGTAGGCTGGAAAATAGATATCAGATAGTAATACACTACCACAGACCAGAATCATAACTGAAAATCTTCCAAATCTTGTTTCAAATCTTTTGAATAGCCTTCTTCCCTAATTTCCATTCGATTCCATTCTATGATTCTATTAATTTTGCAATTTTGTACTTCACGGAGTTGCTGCTGTTTTTAATAAATTTCACAAATATTAAACTACTGAAAAATAGAGGAATGTTATCCCAGTTCAGATGTTAGGAATTCATAGAATCATAGAATCATGTAATCATTAAGGTTGGAAAGACAGCAAAGATCATCTAGTCCAACCATCAACCCATGCCTGTGTCCTGAATTGCACACAAACGTGAAGGCCAGTATTTGAATTGTGTGGTAGATAAATATAAGGCATATCCCTTGGAACAGCAGGGTTTTTTTTTGTTGTTGTTTTTGTTTTTGTTTTTGTTTTTTTTCATAATTTGGTGGTAATTCTAGATAAAATCTTTAAAATTATGTAAAAGTAAAACAAAACCTGCTAACATAATCCTGTGGTGGGAAGAAGCTTAGTTTCAAGTTTCTGGTTATAATTTAGAAATATACATCAGAGAAATAAAGTATGTTGTTCATAGCTGCCAACATTTTTTTTCTGCCTATTATTTCAGTGACAACTCAGTATTTGAATGGAACAAGAAGCCAGTCACATCATGCTTTAATGTATTTTACACTAGGAAAATGGCCTACTTTTTGTATTTCCTTTTCAGTTGACCATATACATTGGCATGCATACAGTAAGTGAAACAAGGAACTCTAGAAAAAAAGTATTAAATTTATCTTTTGAGCTTGACTTGTGAAGGTTTATAAGTAGTACCCACCTGGCAAGCTTTCTCCTAAGGACTTTATTTCTGTTACAATATATCAGCTGTAAAACATGGAGTTCCATCCAGCACTGGGGACTCTTTCCTATTCAGAAGTACATTATTTCACCTCTTTTATTATATCAAATGGAATGCGACAGGTTACCACCTTTCCAGTTTATTTTTTATTGTTTGTTATTACATCAAATTGAGAAGGAAAAATCTAGTTATTTTATGTGTACAGCATTATACTGTAATTTTCAAGAGCTAGGTTATTTTAAGAATGTAAAAAAAAAAAAAATGTAGAGGTCAGGTCATATTTCCTATCCTGCAGCATTCTGTATGTGGTGGCAGGCATTAAAGAGAGAAAAAGTGAAATAAAATAACCCTTACAGCCCACCTTCTCAACGTCCAGAAATGTTCAGGTCAGGAACTTGCTGATCTGAAGCCTGGAAATGTGAGTACATTCTCAATAACCCCAAGTGAACCTATACATAAGGATTTTCTCTAATTACACAGGTTGTTCTGAAAGTAATGCCTCCTATTTATTTCCATAGACACTACAAGAGATACAAAGAGCATAATAACACTATTTGTAGAGCAAATTCTCAGCTACAGAAACAATTTTTCTATGTAGTCACCATCAATAGCTTTGTCTTTTCACCAGTGATGAAGAAGAAGAGCCTGCATATTGCACTCGTGAAAGTCTGCACCAGTGGAGATGACTCACTTCTTCACAGCTGCTCTGATGGCTTCAGTGCTAGGAAAACATTGCCTATGCAGTCTATCTTTCATCAGCCTAAACACATGGAAGTCAGAAGGTGTGAAATCTGGACTAGTCAGTGGATTTGGTAGGACTGTTCAGCCAAGACTAGACGTGTTTCACAGTCTTCCAACTGGCATGGAGCTTGGCTTTATTGTGTTGCAAGAGAAAGGTTGTCTTCTTTGTCCTAACTCTGGAAGTTGGAGCCTTCATCTTCATCAGCATTGTGATGTAGCGGTTGGAGTTGAAGGTTTGTCTGGGTTCCAAAAAATCCAGAAATATCATCCCTCTCCTATCCCAAAAGACAGTGCACATCACTTTACCCACTGATGATTGAGTCTTGGACTTTTCCTTCAATGGGGAATTCATATGGACTGCCATTTTGCCTCCATCTCATAGATGTGACACCACATCTCATCACCAGTAATGAGGCACTCCAGGAAACTATCATTTTCAGCCTCATGTTGGTTCAGTAGGTCCTGACAAACTTGCATACAGTATTCTTTATTTGTGGGACACACCTGATGCAAACTTTACAATATTCCTGCATTGCCACCATAATTTCCAATGTATTGAAGCCAGTATTCAGCTCCATACACAGTTCTCTGAACATAATCCACTAATTCATGCAAATGAGCTGATCAAGATGCTCTCCAGTTCAGAGTGTGATAGCTGTGCATGGCCATCTGGAACGTGGCATGCCTTTCACTTCACTGTCATTGCTGCTGAAAGGCACCACCCACCACCTCACTATGCCTACATCCACTGTTTGGTCTCCGTAAGCATTCAGCAAATATCGATGCGTGTCAATGGGTGCTTTTTTTTTTATTTATTTTTTTTTTTAACGTGGAGGAATTTAGTTCCAAACCTTTGCTTCATCAGCACTTCCATGTCAGACTCCAATTTGCGAGGCTACCTCTCTGCTGCCACCAGTCACATGGCAATAACATGTAACAGAATATTGTTGGGAAGGTTCAGCCTCTACAGCTGTACCACCATCATCCGCCTCTGACATTGTGGGCCAGCATACTGAAATAGGAGGCCTTACTTTCAGAGCAATCTTTGTAGTTTACGTAGCCAACTGTGCTCCTGGCTACTACAGCAAATTCAAGTTCTAATGCTTAACTATGTGCTAAATCAGATCTTGTGCAGTGTAGGGGATGAGGAGCATGTCTCCAGGATTTGAGCTGCTCTGCAGCTCAGTTTTCAGGAGTTCTGGGAACTTGTGTGGTTATCTCGTTTGGCTACAATGTAACATGGCTCAGAACCAGAATCTGCAAACATTTGGGGTTTCCTTAGTCTAACAAACCACAGATACTTTGTCTTGAGTGTACCATAAGCAGATAGCTAGTGTTCCTCAGTGATCATACTTAGTAATAGGATAAGGTCTTACGAAAAGAGTAGTAAGTTTACTTCAGAATACTTAAAAGCATGGAAAAAAAGAGTATGCTGTTATCAAATATTGTCAGAAGTGACTTACAGAATGGAAATGCTGCTTTCCAGGAAAAAAAAAAAAAAAAAACACCAAAAAGTAGGCCTAATCTCACACCTTCTACCATGATGATGAGCAGGGTTAAAGACAATGCAACACTATGTCTGAATTTAATCATAGAATCATAGAATGGCCTGGGTTGAAAAAGACCTCAAAGATCATCGAGTTTCAACCCCCCTGCTGAGTGGAGGGTTGCCAACCACTAGACCACGCTGCCCAGAACCACATCCAGCCTGGCCTTGAATGCCTCCAGGGACGGGGCATCCACAACCTCCTTGGGCAACTTGTTGCAATGCGACACCACCCTCTGTGTGAAAAACTTCCTCCTAATATCTAACCTAAACCTCCCCTGTCCCAGTTTAAAACCATTCCCCCTTGTCCTATCACTGTCTACCCTCGTAAACAGTCATTCCCCCTCCTGTTTATACACTCCCTTCAAGTATTGGAAGGCCACAATGAAATCTCCCCAGAGCTTTCTCTTCTCCAAGCTAAACAAGCCCAGTCCCCTCAACCTTTCTTCATAGGAGAAGTGCTCCAGCCCTCTGATCATCTTGGTCGCCCTCCTCTGGACCCGTTCCAAGAGCTTTGCATCTTTCTTGTGCTGGGGGCCCCAGGCCTGGACACAGAACTCCAGATGGGGCCTCACAAGAGCCAAGCAGAGGGGGACAGTCACCTCCCTCTCCCTGCTGGCCACTCCTCTTTTAATGCAGCCCAGAACATAGTTGGCCTTCTGGGCTGCAAGCACACGCTGCTGGCTCATGTCCAGCTTCTCATCCACCAGGACCCCAAGTCCTTCTCCACAGGGCTGCTCTCAAGTAGATCTTCCCTCGTTTCTATAAATTCCTGGGATTGCTATGGCCCAAGTGCAGCACCTCTCATTTGGCCTTGTTGAACCTCATTAAGTTCTCATGGGCCCACTTCTCCAGCCTGACCAGGTCCCTCTGGATGGCTTCCCTTCCCTCCAGTGTACTGACTGCACCACTCAGCTTGGTGTCATCTGCAAACTTGCTGAGGGTGCACTCGATGCCATCAACTATGTCATTGATAAAGATGTTGAAGAGCAATGGTTCCAAGACCAACCCCTGAGGGACACTGCTTGCGACCACCCTCCATCCTGACAAAGGACCAGTCATTATCATTATCATTATAATTTTGTTTGTAGGAATAGCACTGTCATGGTTTTATGATTTTTGGTTATCGGTATTCCACATCATAACATCTTGTAGTGCGCTGGGAGTTAAAGTGTTAATGCTCCAATTCCATGGATCGTGGATATTTCAGGGTACCTGGTTCTCAGAAGAGAAAAAATACTACATATCCCAGAGGACTTTGCATTGTTCTGTTTCTGTTTTCCATTCAGAGGGAAAGATAAAACTGTTTGCAGATCACGAGACATCCTCTCTTTACCCTTTCTGCTCAACCCGGCAGCTGTTTCGCCTTCAGCATTAGAGTAAGGCCTTTGGTTTTTGGACACTCTCATTTTATTTGATTTATTAGCTTCAATTCCAATTATATTGTATTATCTTGTATTATCTTGTATTATCTTGCATTCCGATATCTTTTTTAGTAAATTAGCTTTTCCTCCTCAGATTGTTGCTGCTGTTTTGTTTTAGGCCCATCTCCCTACACTTTTCCCCTTTTCCCTTTCCCAGGGCATGGGTACGTGGGTCGCCCCACCCCATGAGTCATGAAACTGGGTCGAACCAGGCTGTAAACTGTTGACAAGCACACATGCTCTATATCCTATATTGCTAGACTATATTTATTACAGAATATAAGAAACACTGAAAAATTCATGCAACTTTCTGCAACTTCATATATGATTTAAAGGAATATTGATCAATGAATTAATTGTTGAGGGTTTAATTCAGTGATCTTGATTAGGTCTAGAAGAGAAAAAATAGTAGAATATTACAGTTGCAGATTATATTAGATGGTGTTCTTATTTTAAGAGGATTCTTGCCTCTGTATGACAAACTGAAAGAACACATAAGATTAGGGATAAGTTGTTAAGGTCTATTTAAGTTAAAAATCTAACATTTATATGTGTAAAGATAATATTCATATTCCTTTACAATAAAAACAGTAGAGAAGCATCATTTAAATCATAGAATTAAAATATATGGAGATTTTAGCAGATATTGATTGTCTCTGAAAATAATACCTTATAAATTTCACAAATACGTACCTTAATGTTTCCCTTAATGTGGGCCTTGATTCTGTTCTTATTTCTGTGGGTTTTCCTAAATTTTGACTAAACTGATTTCAGAAGTCCTTCTACTAAACAGTGATTATAAATTCTTGAAGGCAGGTTTGTTTTTCTCTTAGACTAATACGGAGTACATAAGAGTGAATTATTTACAGAAAGAATCAGCTCATAATTTAGATTTATTTTCACTTAGTCTTATTTTATTCTTTTGTTCATATGTGTTGTATTTCACATCTTCTAAATGGTTATTCAGATAGCTTAATTGCTGTTTTAGGATCAAGTTTCCTCGCAAGTTCCTCTTTTCAGTTGTCATTTTTTTCAAGAGTGCCACTTCATTTTCTCACTGTTGGTAAACAAATGTGGCTTTTAAATTTACTTCTCTAAAGGTATGATTTACTTGCAGGGAAATCTGGATGATCTGTAGAAAAAGAGTACCTGCAAACACTGAAATACAGTGATGGTTATTCCAAATTATTTCCACCAGAATAGAATGAGAACATTAACATTGGAATTTATTCTTCTCAAATTCTGAAGTCATTTTGTTTTGGTTTGGTTCTGGTTGCTTATGTTTTACTTATCTATTTACTTCTTACTCTTTTAAAATTTTAATTATTGGAAAAATATTACAAATAATATGGAGGCTAGTATTTCTTATACATTATGTTAATTGTAACATTTACAAACCCATGTATCTATGCTGCATTAATACAAAACATAATAGTAAGGACTGAGGAAAATGCTCATAATCAGGAAAACATCAGGGAACACAAAGGAATTGCATCATTCAGTTCTTTGATTTTAAGTGTTGGATGTTTATTTCCAGACACTGCTGATATAATTATCTTCACTAATGTGCTAAAGTATGAAGGCCTTCAAAATTAGATTGAAATGAGCAACCAGTGGGACATCTCTGTCTGCTGCAAGATGTTATTCTCTGTTACTGTGTTTGAATCTATCAAAGAAGACAACAAAATTCAGGTCTGTCTTGAAAAGATGAAAAAAAATCCATAAAAGACTCAGTCCTGAATGTTCCTTTGTATTTTTCTGGCTAAGCTATGGATATTGTGCTATTATGGTGTGATTTTTGGACTCTACTGAAAACAGGATGAAATAAGAGAGAATGAAGTCAGAATATTAAAATTCTTGGACTAAATTAGTTAATTGTAAGTGTGACTAAACGAGTAAAATAATCACTTTCTTCTGGTCTCCTCAGATTATGCAAGATGGAGTTGGAGTCTATCAGATTGACACCATTTTGAATGTGTGATTTATATTACTTAGAACTGTGATAAAGACAGAGCATCCATCATATTGAATTTTCACAATAAGATTGTAGAATATTGTATATATTACAACACATAAGCATTACATACTTAAAAAGAAATGTTGGTTAAACTAGCAGTTTTCCTTACTTTTCTTTCATTGAATTACATTAATTTGAAATCTTCTAAAAAAAAAAAGATAATTAGAATGCAAAACAGTTTCTTGATATCTAAATCCTATGGAATTATACTGATCCGCCTAAATTTACATAATAATAATGAAGCTATTAGTAAACTGCTAAATGTTAAAAGGATAATAATACTAATAATTAAAAAAAGCAGTAATGTTAAATCATAACATTAAATACTTACCTCTCAAATAATGGATTCTGTCAGATGCTTGCAAAATCCTGGTCTGCATGCAAAATTTAACTATGATGAGCAAAGTGATAAGACAATTAAAAAAAACCTTCATCTTCAGAATTTTGCCTTTCCTACCCACCTGTCCTCTCAAAGCTGTAGTTGGAATCAAGGATGTACAGGCTTGGGCAACACAAATTTTAGGTGGATGAAAATGTTATCTATACAGAAAGATTTTTATAAAGATTAGCAACATTTATTTCAAAAATTAGAAAAAAATATCCTGTTTTTAATTTGCATTGAGTATTGAAATGGTTTGCTTTCAAGAGAAAAATGTTTTATATAATGGATCGTTTTTACTTCAGAAAATGCTGAGGGATTGGAGTGTAAAGCTCCAAAGTATTTTCCTTTCAGGAAGGCTTAATTGATATGTATACATATGTATAAGGGGAATATCCTTAAGAATAGGAAAAAATATGGTTTTTTCCTATATTTTATTTTGAGGAGGCTTGTCCTGACTGTATTTCCTTTTGTATAAAAATATGCTGTATATGACAGTATTAACTGAACAATAAACTTTTACCGATTTAATATTGTTTCTTGATTGCATTTTTACTTTTTAGAAAATGAAAAAAAAAAAAAAAGGCTAAATTTCCTAAAATGAAGAAAGTATGGATCTTTCCGGTCTCTAGTTTCTTATATTCTCAAAACAACGTCTAAAATTATTTGCATGTAAGCAAATTACATTTTTTTTTGGTAAACAAATATAGGCTGATATGATTTCCCATATCTGAAGATGATTTGTTTTTTGATACTTGCTTACATTTTGATGTATTCAATTTCAGTTTTGAGTCACTGATGTCTTCAGCTGTTTACATTATGGTTTCACATGAAAGCGATAACAGAAAATAAAAATAGTAAAGTGATAAGAATTATGTCACTTTAGTCATCACTCATCCTCATCAGTGAAAATCAGAGTAGTAAATGACATGAAACCAATAGATCTGTCTGTAAATACTATGATGGATTACAAAAATCAAGTGGAACTGTTTCTTGGTATCAGAAAATCATAGAATCACCAAGGTTGGAACAGACCTCTGAGATCATCTAGTCCAACCATCTTGTTACCTTCAAAATTAAATTAGTGAGCTTCCTTTGGGAAAATGCTTAAATTTTTACTAGAATTTATGTAGCAATGTTTGCAGATAGTAGTTATATAAAGTTGAACTGAACTAATTTAATTGGCAAAAAAATCACAGCTAGCTAATTTTGTCCTATGTTGTATGTGGACTAAGAGTCATTTAAGTGCACTTACTTTAAGCTTCTTAAGAATAATCGTTTTAGATGAGATGAAAAATTATTGATTTGAAAAAATAATGCATCAGTTATGGATTTTGTAGGATAGATCAGTCTCTGTCTGGCTTATTTCAAAAAACATCCCTTTTTATAACTGTTCCAAAAATCTTCTCTCTCTTTAATATATTTGTCTTGATCACAGAAACTTTAAATTTTAGATTCTTCATGTACCCATTTTTCATTCTAAGCAAGTCTGCCATTTTCTACTGTTTTAACAGTATTGTCCAGCCAGACTATGTTTAAATTGATAAGCAGTGAAGATCCTCACTGTTGTTTTCCTACTGATTTAGAAAAGATTCCAAGTATACAAATGAAAAATGAATCTTCCATTACTAATTTTATCTGGTTAAAATAAAACAAGTTTCTTCAATATACTTCATCAGAAGCTGATTGATTATTTTTGAACAACAAAAAAAATCAATACAGAAATTCAAGGAAATTGGTGAGCCTTTTTGGTAAAGCCAATTGCATGCAGTGATCTGTTGATCAGTTACTCAGTGTGTTTTTGGTATGTATAAAGATATAGGTGGACATAAAGCTAGGAAATGTGCTCCTTCTTCCATGGAAGATAGATGAACATCTTGTTGTGTAAATAACGCAGGGATCATGATCAGGTAGTTTTGTTCCTTTGCCAACTCAAGGACTAAACTTTCTCTCTGAATATGAAATGTCTGATTACTGTGCATTGGCAATTTTAGATGTACCCATTTTTGTTTTATCTGGCTTCAGCTCACTACTCTGTTAGGGAAGATGTGATGATACAGGCTGTGTGGCCCTGTAAGCCTTGCTTCCACGTGGATGCAAGCAAAAACCATAATTACCTTGCCATGAACTCTGACTTGCACACTGAGATTCTTCTCCAGTTTATGAAATCCTACTTATTCCATGTAACTACCATTTAATCATAGAATCATAGAATCATAGAATCATAGAATCATAGAATCATAGAATCATAGAATCATAGAATCATAGAATGGCTTGGGTTGAAAAGGACCTCAAAGATCATTGAGTCTCAACCCCCCTGCCAAGTGCAGGGTCGCCAACCACTAGACCAGGCTGCCCAGAGACACGTCCAGTCTGGCCTTGAATGCCTCCAGGGACAGAGCATCCACAACCTCCCTGGGCAACCTGTTCCAGTGCGTCACCACCCTCTGTGTGAAAAACTTCCTCCTAATATCTAACCTAAATCTCCCCTGTCTCAGTTTAAAACCATTCCCCCTTGTCCTATCGCTATCCACCCTCACAAACAATCGATCCCCCTCCTGTTTATACGCTCCCTTCAAGTATTGGAAGGCCACAATGAGGTCTCCCCAGAGCCTTCTCTTCTCCAAACTAAACAAGCCCAGTTCCCTCAACCTTTGCTCATAGGAGAGGTGCTCCAGCCCTCTGACCATCTTGGTCGCCCTCCTCTGGACTCGTTCCAAGAGCTCCACGTCCTTCTTGTGCTGGGGGCCCCAGGCCTGGACACAGTACTCCAGATGGGGCCTCACAAGAGCTGAGTAGAGGGGGACCACCACCTCCCTCTCCCAATCCTGACATAGGAGGACAACCTGACTTGGAAAGCGTTAATTTCTACCATCTTTAAGAAACATACATTCCAGTAACAGTCTGCTTTTGTTGAGGAACTTTCTTACTAAGTCTTGATTGCATAAAAGAATGTTTCTGTAACTTCACAGCTGTTACAGTCAGTAATATAAATAACATGGTGACTTCTAGTGGCATTTCTTACATCAGTGTGCAAAGCAAACAAAATTATTAGGGATTGTTTAGTTTAGAAACAATTTTATATTTTTACAGTGTATTTCCTAATAAAAACAATCTTGCTGTCACGGGTATATAATCTGTCATGTGATAGAATGCTTGAGATCTTCCTTTCTCAGTAAATTTCAATCAGCATTTCTGACTATTTTTTTGCGAGTAGCATAGCACTGGCAAAATTTTGATTACTCAGCAAAGCAGGTACTGCTAACACCTTATTTAATTATTTTAAGTGGAACATGGCCTCAAATGGCTACATAACTCCTAAACTTTTAAGTAAAACATACTGAAACATATGTATATCTGACAGATATATACTGCTATGAAGCAATAGATATTTTGTGTTTTTTTCTAAGTGTTTCTTCTTTTATTTGCCTGCAAACTGGAAAATTAAGTTTAAAACATATCACTAATGTCTTTGCATAGTAATGCATTTTGGAAAGATTTTAAGTTATGTTACTGTGTACTCAACTCTCATAAAACTTGTGCAATAGAAAGTCATGGAACATAAAACAGCTTTTGTAGTTCATAGGAAATAGTCTGGAAGCTTTGTAAACATTGAAACCTAAGTTAAAACCAAAGTGATTCTGTTTAGTACTGTAGGGCACTTATCAATTACATATGCAAACAGAAAATCTTTTTTACAGAACTCACTTCTAAATGAGCTTCTGTTTTTGGTTGAAAATGAAATCTTTGTAGGCATCCGTATTGCAGAAATCAGAGAGTAAGATGATATTTTCTTGCTTAAATCATTAGTGCTTTAAGCTTGTCTTACCTTTTGTCACTCCCACTGGTTTGCTTTATCAACCACTTCTTCATGTGAAGGGTCAGTTCTTCAGGGTCTTGTTGTGGGGTTCTATTTCCTACCTCCCTCACTGTGTTTATAGTGAATGCACTGTTTGTATATAGAGAGAGGACATCAGAAACTCCACAACTTACTGGAGTTTAGTCTATGAAGAGATGGTTGTAAACAAAAATGAGAAAAGACCAGTTTACTTTGCACAGGAATGCTGTGTGCTGGGTAGATTTGTTGGTATTTTTTTTTGCTTTAAATATTCTTCTTGTAGTCTATTGCTGCTTTTTTAACCATTCAAACAATCCATAAATACTATCTGTATGAGATATGATGCCTTATAAATAATTATATACATTTTTAGGTTCCATTGTAAGTGTTTTTAGTGAAAAAAAAAACTTTAAGTACACTTTTTGCAATCATACCTACTTGTCTCAGCACAGAAGCCCAAAAGACTACAAGATAACCTAACTACTACAGAAGAAAACTACTCTGTGCCCTGACTATTGTACAAATATTCAACTGAAAATACTGAAAGAAGATATACACCTTTGGGACACATCTGTTCCTGTCTACATCTCACTTATTTCCAAACTGCTGCTGCAGGGGACTGTGTTGCTGAAGAAAAATAACACAGTTTAGAAGTATAAAGAATTTAGTGCAGAAAATTATGATTCATTCAGCATTCTTAAAAGGGGCATTCAAGATGCATTAATTGTAATTCTCACAAACTAAATCATAGAATCATAGTATTGCTCAGGTTGGAAAAGACCTTCAAGATCATCAAGTCCAACTGCAACCTAACCATACTACCCTAACAACCCACAGCTAAATCATGTCCCTGAGCACCACATCCAAACGGCTTTTAAACACATTCAGGGATGGTGACTCAACCACCTCCCTGGGGAGCCTGTTCCAGTGCTTAACAACCCTTTCTGTAAAGAAGTTTTTCCTGATATCCAACCTAAACCTCCCCTGGCGCAACTTGAGGCCAAATATTAGCATTTGCTAATTTTGGAGCTTATAATCTTCTAAAAGATATATTTCTCCTCTGTAAATTCACTCTCTGTAATGTATGGAATAAATATATATATATATATATTTGTTTGTTTTTGAGTTACTAGCATGCTTAGCAAAAATCACTGGAATACACAGGCTATTGCCATGCTTTATGGCATGTGTAGCCTCGACATATGACTCAGGCATAGTTGGTCTATCTGAGAGCTTAATGGGTGTGGTATACTCTAGCATACTTTGTACGATTCATGTACCATACTAGGGAGAAGTCAGCAAAACTCTGAGATGGATGAGACTGTTCTGGCAGCAAGAGCAGCCTCATCTCCACCTCTGTCTTCTTCAGGCATTTTTAAAATCATACAGCCACCTCTTGCATATGCTCTCCATGTGTTCAATGGAACTGCTCTGTGCATGCTCAGAAAGCCAGAGACTACTTGGCAAGTGGTCTTCCTGTTCATTTGATCAGGGCATGTCTGAAAATATATACAGACAACCTGGGAAATGCAGTAAATTCTGAAGATGTGCAGGAAGAACACATGACTTATTTTCCACCTTTTTCCCTCCTAAATATTTTATTTCTTTTGAAAAAGTTTATAGTAAAATTTTCTAATTTCCAAAGGCTGCCTTTGGAAGAGGTGCATTTTGATGTACATACAGATGTAGTAATAAAGAACAGTGAAACTGTTGGGAGATTCCAGGGGATTTTTGCTGTACAGTTTATTACAGGAAGACCTGGATTTACCTCAACCTGACCATCAAAAAAAAAAAAAAAAAAAAAAAAATCACAGAACCTATAGAGGTTACAGATATGCTGATATATTTAAAAACTGCCCTTTAAGCTAGAATGGAAAAGATTTAGGATCAAACTTTCAGGAAAATCCAATATGTCTGTATCTCTTGCTTTTGAGAGTTCATCATATCTGGAGAGCAGTTTCTGGCCCTTTCTGAGAAAAGAAATTACAGATAAGTATAATAAAATAATTTCAGTCAGGTTGTCAACTATGAAGACAAACTATGGCTCAGTATTTCCAGTGCATAATTTTTACAGTAGTTATTTATAAATTTCAAATCGTCTATAACAGTAAAAGTCAATTAGAAAAGCTCAGAAGACCTTTTATTCTGTAATAGGAGGTCTCTCTGGATTTAGACATACACGTATGCACGGACATAAATATACACACGGGTCAGCAACACACAGTTTTCTAACTTTGATGGAAAACGTTCAGTTTTTAAGGCAAGGAATTTGTGAAGATTATGCAAATTAGATAAATGGCAGGCACTTCAATTGCCAGGGAACACCAATGTCTGAGTTTACACAAAACAGGTCAATAATTTGAAAGAACTACATAACCAGACAGGATGTAAAACAAGAGATTGAAGGAGAGACAGTAATGAAATAAAAGATGGTAACTAAGAGCCATGAAAGTAGACACACAAGAAATGCCTAGTTACTCCAGGTATCTGTGAGAAATAAAATAATGCTAAGAAAAGTTTCCTTTGCATGCTATCATGTCATGGGGCTTTTGGCATTCTTATTTATATTTGTTCACAGACTTTTGAATTCCAGTCCAAATTGGTCTGTGATTTGCCTTAGAAGAGAAAATGGCAAAGATATATTTTTTTAAACATTCTTTCAGTTTAAGCTTTTACAATTCATGTAACTACTACTTCTGTTTGCAAAGCTGAGACAAGAGTTATTAGAATCACAGAGATGAAAGGAAGATTATTAGCTTATTCCAGAGTCAACAGACAGGTAAAGAAGATCCTTCTAGCTATTTCCTTTCCTTCTGGAATCAAAAATGAAGTGTACATGTGGCATATCTCCATCCAAAAAGTTGAAACTAATTCTGACAAATGTGATCAGATGCTTCCTTTTAACCTCTGGCTGCTTAGCTATTTCTTTGAAGTCATTCCTGCTACAGGTAGTGAAAACTGAGTGCATGTTTTTTCAGCTATTCCTCCTTCCCAAACAGGAAGCAGTTCTTTTATAATGTGCATTTTTTATCATCTGATTTATAGGTTTTGTTTGCTTTACTGTTTTGTATTTCTTTCTTTGCAGAGAAAAAATATTTCTACTACATACGTTTATCTAAGTTTCTTCCTATTCTTTACAAGATCTGCAAAGCTTTTTTTCTTTTTTCAAAAAAAGTTCAGACTTCATTGAACTGCAAGCCAGATATTCAAACGAGCGTATACTTATTTCACCTTTGAAGCAGATAGCTCTATTTTTAATTTTTTTTTTCCTTCTTATTAGCTATTAGTTTAAATGTCAATTTTCAGGAAAACTGATGGTAGCAGGGGAGAAGGCACCAGTAGAAAGGGTATTTGCTTACTTTCTTTAATGATTACTGCTTTTGATGGAAAAAATCCATTCTCTCATAGTGAAAGCATCTCTAACTTTTTCCCATTGAAAACAGTGCATCTCCTTAGATAAAACACATCTCACTTCTAGGAATAAAACAAACAGTATTACAGGACAAAGAAAGAGAAAGAAAATGAAATAAAAAGGTACAGACTTTAGGAAGAATGGGGACTTTTAGTTTTGTATTTCTTATGTCATTGTTTTATGATTTTTGGTTATTGGTATTCCACACCATAACATCATGTAGTGTATGTACCTGGTTCTCAGAACAGAAGGACTACTACATTCCCCAGGGTACTTTGCTCCTCTGTTACCATTTCCGGCCAGAGGGAAAAGATAAAAACTTGCAGATCACGAGACCTCGTCCCTTTTCCTTCTGCCCGTTTCTCGTCCTGGCAGCACCTTGCTCCCCAGCCATCTTATCATCGGTAGTAGAGTAAGGCCTACCTTCATTCTGGACATTCTCTCTCACTGTATTGGATTTATCAGCTTAAATTGTAATTATATTGTATTATAGTGTGTTGTTTTGAATTCTGATATCTTATTTAGTAAATTAGTTTGTTTCTCCTCAGATTGTTGCCGCTGTTTTTGCTCTCAGGGCCATCTCCTTACCCTTTTTTCCATTTTCCCTTTTCCTGGGGCATGGGCCCGTGGGTCCCCCGTCCCATTTGTCACGGAACTGGGCCAAATGCCCATAAACCGTTGACATTATGCATCTTGATTTTTGTATAAAGATAATGTAAAAAACATTCTTTCAAACAGTAATCTGATAACTCTGCACGTCTGTTTAGCACCTTTGTATTGTGTCATATTTACTTTTTTTATGCAATGACTGCAAAATCTATTTAGCATTGTCTGAATTCATGACTGTTGGACGAGGTCTCTGAACAGATACCAGCAATTTAGTTTTGTGATGTGACACATATATGTTTGTAGGGATTTACTGTTGCTGTTTTTTTAAACACAAGATGAAATCTGTTACAAATTCGGGAAATATATTTCTAATATTAAATTAATAGGTTAATTAAATTATTTTTGTCATTTAAATCAAAATTTTATATTCTCAGAAGAAATGTACGTTACCTTATGGCTATATATCTGTAGCCCACATTTGATTTCTTCTAAGTCATTAAAAAAAATCTCAGAATAGCATCTGTTATTGATGGTGTCTTCTAGGGGAACAGATATTAAATCAGCCTTTGGTCGAAGAGAACTTAGTGTGGGTAAAAACTGTATCACAGATGTACAATAATGGTCAGAAGAGTGAAATATTTTGGCTACTGCCTCTTCCTTGGTAACCGGAAATGATCAGATCATGACATAATCTATCTAAATATTTCTTTGTCATTCTTTGCCTTATTCCAACATGAATTCAATAAGACAACATTTTGCTTCCTTAAAAATTCATATTTCACATAAATTTCAATGTTTCATGTATGCGTAGAGCTTCCCTTCCGAGTTACTGAAGGCACATATTTTGGGTTTAAATTTTTTTCTTTACATTTTTTTTGTCAGAATTCTACTCAGAACAGGCATGCAGTTTAATAACAATCATATATGGAACTATTATAGTCCAATGCATGCATAAGAAATGCAGTAAGGACTGAATGATCTTGTAGGTCTTTTTCAACCTTGGTGATTCTATGATTCCATGATATCCATACAGTAAATACTTTTAAATAAATTCTAGTGGAAACAAGACGAATTAAGAACACGTTCAAGAAAAAACTGTTTGCTGGGCTTCTTACAGATAAACTATTTCCATGTGTATCTATTTATATCCGCAGGACTATTTTTTAACTAAACTATTATTTCTATTAACTTTAATTGAAAATATGCAATCAGTGTAAGAAGAAAAAAGACAAAAATAATTAAAATGTTGCATAAATCTCCTTTTATTTCTTTTCAAAGTTAATTCAGTGTTATTCGACAAGCATATGATCTAGATTAACATGTAGTAAGAATATCATGGCAAAAAAATTTGCCCAGAATTATAGATGCTCAAAGATACACACAAGATTATTTGATGTATCTACCACAACACAATGTACCTGGAAGTCTTACTTGCAAACACACTATATAACATAGTAAAATTTATCCAAAAGCAGTTCATTATGCTTTAGCATACAGCCTGGAAAACAAGAGTAGAGGAAGGATGAGACAGACAGTGAGCTGCATATGGAAGATGTTAGAATAACCTGTAAAATTCGGTTGCAAATCTGCTTTTTTTTTTTCATATGATCCTAAATCAAATGCTGGGCACCAACACACTTTCCAGAATCTGGGAGTTTAACGAGGAAGATTCAAAAATCGGCTCTGGATCAGGATTCTGTAGTTCAGAGCAATCATTAATGCCAAAGCATACTGCAACTATAACAGTGTCAGAGATGTGTATTTGTGTGCAATGTTCATGAAAATCCCAAACACTAATGCTGTTTTATTTGGAAGTCTTTGATGTTAATAAGAGATAGGCTTATGCCAAGTCTGGCACATTAGAGTCTGAATTGTATAAAGGCAGCAGCCACAGCAGCTTTGTTCTGCATGAAGGCTTCCAAGTCAAGAGAGAGATTGTGCTTACAGTTGCGAACAGTGTAAAAACATTTACAGGATTTGTAATGCTGTTTCATGTCAGTTGTTAGTTGAACGGGGCTGACCATCAACCAGCTGACCATTTTCAAACTAGTGGGAAATGAATAAACTGATTTTCATCACTTTATACTAGAAACTCCAGTTAGGTATGTCCTCACCCAGAAAGAGCTCTTTGAAATTGTGTATATGATCTACTTAGTGATAAATATTCATAGCCTGAATATAAGCCTGAGCTCATATTCCAAATGAATATTTCAACTTTTTTTTTGAAGAATACTAGGAAACTTAGCCACATCTATGAATATTTCAGCCACTTATAATTTGTCCAAAACCTTAAAGATATCTGTTATTGCTATATATTTTTATACAGATATACATAAATATACATATGTAATAAATATATGACTTAAAAGTAATACTATTTTGAAAGTCACCATTTATCTTTATCAGTGTTTTGAGGATTCTTCCAAACCAAAGAATTTCCATTTGCAGATAAACTTAAACTTCTATAATGTTTAGAGTCAACTTCACTATCCACTTTCTAAGTTTAGGCATCTGAAAAATAGTGGTCAACTTAAAGTCTAACCTGACATTTTTTTCAGTGGAATTCTAGGGCATGATTCATTTGCTTGTACACCAACACCCATAGGACTGAAAACGTCCCTGGATACAGAGGATATCTGCATAAGGCTGGCAGGCACAGTATAAGACCTATGGAAGACTATGGGGCTTTTCTGAAACCACAGCACATCAACATCACATGTTCAGATGTGGACAGCTGAACTGAAAAGGCAGAGGTATCCAGATGAGCTACACCGAATATACACCTCTTACTAAATTCTCTTTTTCTCCAAAAAACAAGATCCACACAAATAATATCTATAGAAATGGCCCTAGCTCCAGACTTTCCTGAGCTAACATAATGAAAGTACCACTTAAAAAAATTTTATTTTTGCAAAGATTAAAATGCTTGAGAGTTTTTTAATCTAATAGTGTTGTCATAGTCTCTCTGTTCTGTCCTTAATTTATGGGATTCTGTTCTCATGAATGTCAGCCTAAAAAATATTTCTTCGTAAGACTGCATTCCAAATCCATGTCAAAGACCACTGTTTTCAGTGGTTGAATACAAGATCTCTTTATCCATATCATATTGATTTGTTGAGAGTACCACAGCATATGTTACACACAATGGTGGGTTCAATCTTTGGGAAGTATTAGGGGAAGATTTGGGTAATCCTTACTGCACACTCAGGGACACCTACACCTGCACTCTAAGCAGGACAAGCAAGTCATGTCTGAGTGAGTGTCTTCTAGGTAAACTGCTATCCTGGGTCATTTAGGGTCATTTCAAGGGAGCAACAGGAGAATAGCTAGGACTAAGTTCTTTTACTGAAGATGTAGATGTCTACCATAGATGTTTAAACACTCAGTAACACTCAGTTTAATTGAGTAGATTATTTCCCAGTGCTGTCTGGAGACTAGAACTTTTAGCTACTGGAAATAGCAATATTCTGAAATCAATTATGTTTTGAATTTTTAAGCAGCCCAAACAATTCACCTTTAAAATTCCATGTGTAATCAGATTTTCTGTGTAATTATTTACTGTAACAAAATAACTTTAGAATATGTCACCTCAAACACAAAATACATGGGTAAAATTGAAAAAAAATGCAGTATTAACATTTTAAATTATACTATTGTATAAATGTTAAATAAAATCACAGTATTTAATGCAAATGTTGTAACTATCCCTGAAGTGTGTTTATACTAGCAAGAATCAGAAAGTCTAAATGCTCTGTTTCTGTTTGCTTTTTAAGCCAGAGTTGACATATTACCCAAACCCCCTAATTCTAATAGAACTTGTTTTTCCAATGAGACATATTTGATATAGTTCTAGCATTTAGGAAGTTCCACACCAGCTCAAGAAAGAACTTCTTTTCTGTGAGAGGGACAGAACACTAGAACAAGATGCCCAGAGATGATGTGGAGGCTCTTTCCTTGGAGAAGACCCACCTGGACACTTTCTTGTGTGACTTATTGCAGGGAACCTGCTATAGCAGGGGATTGGACTAGATGATCTTCAGAGGTCCCTTCCAACCCCTAGGATTCTGTGATTCTGTGATTTTGTGCTTTAAATTTCTACCCAGAAACACTTCCAATTTGAACTGGTGACTTTGCATTAATTAAATTTGAGAGACACAATGCATTCATGCCCTAGATAGAGAACGGTTTTCAGAGTGTCATCATTGGTACATATATACTCTTGGAATAGTTAATAGAAGTAGGAAATCTGATAATACCTAGAATAGATAAATGAGATTACTGATAGAATTCCATTCCTAAAAATGCAGCATTTAAGAAAAAATATATCTGAAATCCCTGTACAATAATTCAGACTGCATATTATAATGAGGAGCAAGATAGAAAGTTTAGATTAATTCTCAATTTTAACCCTATTTGATTGTTGATATTAACTCATTCCTCTAAGACCCGACAGCAAGAATGTCATGTTTGTTCCAGTTCAAGTGATTAAAAAGTCTAGCTCATAATACTAGTGTCCGAACATCAATAAGTTGGCAGCTTAATATGTATAGAATGTTGTGTAAAAAACCTACACTTTAAAATATAATTACATCATAAAGATAAGTGTTAAAAAGTTTATGAGAATCATTATGACATGATCAGATATAAGGAAAATCATTTTAGAACATTTGAGCTCAAGTAGTAAAAATCTTAATGAATCAAATAATTGAAGTGGAAGGATTATAATGGTAAGTACAGATCAAAATTAACTGTAAATTGAATTGCATATTTACCTGTAACAGAGACCTGATTCCTTTTAGAGTTCCCCGAGTCTGACCCTACTGAAATTTTAGCAACAGTGTTGAAGATCTTTGCCACCATGGACCATGGATTAAGTTGTCCACCGTGGAAGTTTTCATATCTTGAAGAGACATAGTCTGTATACAAAAAAGAGTTTATTATTGGGTAATGTTTAACCTTTGTTCTCAGTCAGTCATACTGAAACTACTCATTTGAGGTTATGTATATATTTGCAAATTATAGAACAGACATCTTCAAAAGGTAATTATGATTTGGAATAAAAATGGTTAAAGTCCAGAAACAGAAATATAAATTCCATTATGGTATCTAAATATTTTCTCTTTTACCAACTCCTGTTGTTTTTTGTTTCTTTTTTTCATAATCTTGTCCTCATTTTATTTTAATACTGAGCTAGTCTGTTACTAAATAAATAAATAAATACATAAATAAAAAGCTGAATGTGAGGTTATGTAACTATAAATTTTTGAGTGTCCTGACCACGGAGTCTATTTGCTCCATTGATATTATATTCCCTAAGCTTCTAGAGAATTTTTCACTATTCAGCAGAAGTAGCTGCCTAGAACAGCCAACTGATCTGATACCATGTGGAGATTTTCTCAGCACATAAAAATACATCCTTCAAGTGAGGTAAGTATTATTTGAAAAATGTATTCCCATCATAATATTAGATTGCTGTAGGCTGCTTCATTAAATTTATAATTCCCAGTAATAACCACAAATAAACAAAAACTATTGACCTATTATGTTAATAGAAATTAAAGTTAAATCACATGAATTGCAATTAAATGAAAACTGATGTAATTCCATTTTCTATATATTTTATTTTTCTTTGGGCAGTAATTGAGTTGAGTGCATTTTTCCAAATCCAGTCGTAAATATATTCCATAGAATATTTTTTTTATACTTATTTGTTTATTTATTTGTTTGTTTGTTTTGAGTATACTACTCTGGATTGTTCTCAGTCTCCCTATTCCTGGTTATCTCAGAAAAAAAACCCTGCATCCTTCCTCTTTGGTATTATGGAGAAGAAAGTACACCTGATGATAGAGGATTCCTTTCTGACTCTTTTATTTACTTATTTTTTGAAGTATTTGGTTTAACTCTTTTGGACATCTAGATACTGTGGAAGTGTTTCTAAAACAGTCTGTAGGCTGTCATTCCCAGTAGCACAATTCACAGTAAAATTCTTTTGAAATTTATCAGAAACACCACAAAAAGATGGCTATCACTCATGCAATACATAAAAATGTTTCAGTACTTTTTCCTTTATTTCATGCACATAAGCCTGTATGCAGAGATGAACTGATGCTCTTTCCAATCAGTATTGTCCCTCGTGTCCCGTGACTTAAACTAATAATGGGTGGTATTTTTGTGGCCTGTCATGAGGACTTTATTTTTCTTACTTTTGTTGAAAAAGAAATCTTAAAGAGCAAAGTGAAGGCATTTGTGATTTTAATGATACGTTGTTTAGAGACAGCTAATCAAATAGTGGGCTGATGGAAAAACCAACCACGGAGTTATCACAGACATATTTAGCATTTGCTCTGTACCTTCCCTATAAAACACTTACCCTGCTCTTTTTTTTCATAGTAAGGAGAGGGATTTCTGGAATAATTGCATGAATCAATACAGCAGAAACCAATAACTTACAAGCTGTTTCTCCTGCCTGGGAAATACTACTGGGAGTATTTGATTCAAAAAGTACAAACCTCACTAGTCCAAGCACTGCTGCAGATACCTGCCTTTCAGGAATGATGAAGAGCAGTGAGTATTTCTTTTCCTGCCATGTCATCTGCATGATGGAATTTTTTGTGCTTTCACACAAGCATGTAAATAGGATGGGTAGAGTAAACTGTGAAGTTCTTTTTGCAGTTTAGCAAGTTCTCACCACAACGTTCAGGTACTGGAGTGTCTTGGTTGCTAGTGAACTAAACTTAATGTGAAGGCCACAAGATAAATTTCTGGGTATAGTTATGGGGACGTGTCTGGTGATGGTCAATGTACAAGTTGCTTCATCTACATTTAGACATCTATGATGTACATGCCTACACCTGAAACACAAGACAGGTAAGAGAAACATGTAAAATGAGTTCATTTTTTTTGACTTCTTTTTTGCTTTAGGATGAGATAAATTAGTCCATGCTAGACTCTGTTGCTTCAGATACCCAAATGCGTAAAATTGTGTATCTGATGTCTGATTTAGAAAAGGCTCAAACTCTTTTCCCAAATTCTTTATTTTATCTTAGATACAGGAACACTGCAACATTTCTAGGGTGATCAGGCAGACTCTGGTGAAAAGAAAGCACTGTCAGAGCAGTCTCCAATGCTAGATTCTTTCCCAAATAGACCAATAAAACTGTGGACAAGATAAACTACTGGTATTGTGCTTTGTACCCCTCCTATATTGAGACAATGCATAGGAAAGAAAGAAAACAATCTCATTTCTCTTATCACTTTTTTTTTCTTGATTGTTTTTTACACTTGAAAAACTGTATTTTTAAGAGTGACTTTGAAATCTTAACACGAAGGCAGAGTAGCTTTTGGTTCTCCGTCTCAAATGATGAATCCCTTTGAGGCTGTGTCATTGCTTTAAAAATAGTTCAGTGTACTGGTAATTTTTAGTGATTAATAACAATGAATAATTTGAATTATTAATAAAAATGAACAGTGAATAAAAATGAAAAATGAATAGTGAAAGACCTCATGCTCTACCTTTCACTTTCCAGCCACAAGAAGAGACTTTTTACAGGCTACATCATACAGTTGTCCTGTGTTTAATTTGCCCCTATTCAGGTATTTTTGACAGGGAATGAACAGAGAAGAGTAGAAATATGAGTGCTTTCCATACCAAAAAATCAATTTACAAAAGTAACATTTTAGCTCACCCTTTCAAATTAGTAGTTTCCTGTGTATTCTTCTATCCCTGACATGCGGCTAATTTCCATTCGTATAAGCCAATAGTTTCTCCCTTGAAAGTTGCAGATTCCCCCACAAAATAAATAGTGAAAATTAATTACTGCCTATGTTCTTTTCCCTTTTCTGCCATCTGCTTCTAATATCTTTTTTTTCTAAACCTCGGTTTCTACTCCTAGATTTTTATTTTATTCTCCCAGGAAGTTCATCCAGCATTGAATGTCATTGCAAATGGAAATTAAGGTAAAACAGAGGAGTCCAGGTTTTCTGTTGATTCTTATATTTTTGAAACAGCTTCCTTTAATCTTTTTCTCCCCAAGCCCAAATCCTACTGTTACACCACTAGTAGTTTCCATAGCCCAGATGGGTGGGGAGGGAAGGGGGTAACATGCCTCGAAGGTCCAAATACAGATAGAGCACTTCTCTAATTGTAGCTTGTGCCAAATATTTTGTATTGTAAAAGACTTACAAAATCTATGTTCCACTAAAACCCCTGAATTTTGAATGAGAACTCCTACTTATGATAAAGCATTATTTTTTCCATAATTTTGTTGAAAACGTGAACTTTTTTTCCCTAAAACATCTGTGAAGCACATAGTAATTTTCATTTTTCCAGATACTCATGAAAATACTGCCAGAATATAGAGAGAGCTCGTGTCAGGGCTGGATGATAGAATGCTTTCTTGCTGTGCTTAGATCAGAATTTCCAAGAACTTCATGATGCTGAATGAAGCTCAGTTTAAATGCAGGATATTGAAAAGTATGTGATGTGTTCTCTCTCTCTCTCTTTCTCTCTTTCTCACACACACACATTCAGATGCTTCTTGAATATTACAGAAAAAGTTCTCTTAGGACTCACAAAACTTCATTTGATCTCATTTAGCTTTGGGTTTTTGCCTGTCCAAACAAGGAATATAGGAAATTCTACAGAAAATAAAGAACAGTGAAAACAGAAGCCTAAATTATATTTTTCCAAACATCAAATTTTTTCTCACTTTTTTTTTTCTGAGATCAGATTCAGAAGAAGTGAAAGTTTTACCATTTGAAGACACCCCTGACGTGCTTCGCCCCCCCTTTCCCCCCACACCCTTAAAGATGATTCACTGGGAAAGAGAGTTATGCTTCAACATTCACAGCACCCACTGGTTCCAGAGACAAGAATATATGACTGTATTTTTAAAACAATTTTTAAAAAATATACTAATTCATCACAGAAGAAAAAAAATCAGAGAAGCCCAAACTGTAGTATAATTTCTTCGGTAAAGAAAGCCAACAAGTCTCTTTCACAAAATTCTTTATATTTCTTGTGAAAGAATTATTTCTAATTCTAAATGACTTTTGAAAAACAGTACAGATGCACTATCTTCGGTGCTAGTTCTGTAATCTTGCACTTACTAAGCTAATTACCCATCAGAGCTGAGAGTATTCAGCATTAGGACCTTTCCCAGGCTCTGGGCTGCACTCTTTCAATGTACACTGCCAGTCTATCAGCTGTTTGCTGGGCCCTGAACAACAGCTGCCAGCAACTGCAAACATCCGGCCTCTACTGAGAGGCATAAAGAACCAATTGATAGGAACAAAATTCAGGATGCATAGGAATGCCTTCACAGTTACAGATTCATTCTTTCAGTTTTAACAGTCTTAACAGAACTAGACAGAAGGAAAAGGGAAAAAAAAAAAAGAAGCTGATGTAAAGCTAAGTGAGAGGATGGCATATTGGCACAATGTTCCTGGTTGCCCCGAGATGATTGTAATGGTTTTTAAACATTACTGGAATTTACTTGGATTGAGTCCTTTCTGATCTTAATTTCTTGTGCATCAATCATGGGATGCAAGTTTCTGCAGTACTCTGATAAGCTTCTTAGCCAAACATCATTTGGCTCTATCACTGGGCTGATTTGTTTTCTTGTCAAAGGAGTGTTAAACCAGTTATTCTGCCTCCAAAGCATCAGGTGATAGCCTATATAGATGAGTTGGTCTTTCATGACTGTGAACTGATGCCCCTGCCAAACTGACTCCCTTGTACTATAATTACTAATTTTAAAAGTAACTTCACGACAGCTTAGGCATCTGAGCAATTGAGCATTGCTTTGTCAGGAGAGATCTCTGCTGACTAGTTAGGAGTGCCAAATCAGATAGAATTTCTTAGTAAAATGTTTCCGTAGTAAATCTCCTTTTTAGAAAACAAACAGGAAAAAAATAGAAAAACCTCATTAGTTCCATGCTGCTAGGTTTCAGTAAGTGGCTAATGTTCAGTTATTGTGACAAACTGGCTTGTCCTACAGCTAATGCAACATGAGCCATTATACTCCTGGAGTTCATCAGTGGGATATTTTCAAACAGAGGGAAGACACATTTAAATGATTAGGAACTCCAAAGGACAAAACCAAGACAATTCAGACTATATGAGTCTCTCCAATGCCTGTAAGAAACCGGGGACAGGAACAACAGCATGAGCTTGTAACAGAATAATGGAATGTCATCCTTAAATGAATTTCCTGGCAGTCCTTTAGTTAGGCAGTTACTTTATTTTATTTTATTTTATTTTATTTTATTTTATTTTATTTTATTTTATTTTATTTTATTTTATTTTATTTTTACTGAAAGCAGAAAGGCACTAGATGGCCAAGACTGATGTGGGGCCAGAAAATCTAATACTGAATAACCATTTCCACCCTGCCCCTCTGTACATAGGGATGACAACATCATGCAACAGTTATTTTGGATGCCAGTTTTTGGTGGATTCTTTGGAACAGATTTTCTCCTCCCCTTTTCCAACAGTTTGCTTGACAGCATCTTGCCATAGGTTCACATTAATTAATACTATTAATGCCATCTATTAATACTACTATCAATGCCACTATTAATACTATTAATGCCATCTGTTTTTTAAAGCAGTCAGTGTCTACATGTTATTAGTTACAGTAGTTCAGACTATCTCTAGTCTAACTGTTCCCCCAGTTAACAGGAAAATATTTCAAAACTGTCTCTTGACTTGAGCCAAGTTTTAATTACTAAGAAGATAAAGTTCAGGATGTGTTTTCAGAATTTTCACATGATTGGTAAAAGAATTGTGTTCAGAACTTCACTAATTACGTTGCTGTTCAGCTAAAATGAAGATCTGAGTCTCAGCACACTACTCTATGCAAGCAGACCTTCCCCTGAAACAGAAGGCATTGTTTCTAAATTGATTTTGTGTATCTATAATGTAGATATTTGCATCTGAGTACCCATTTAGAATACTTTTTATTCAACAGAAGGGAATAGATCCTTTCATGGTGTGTGTTACTGATCTTTGCTTATGTAGCTAACTCAAGATGAATTTCTGCTCAAAATCCTTTTCATTATCTGTGACAGAAAGCCAGATGAGTAGCTAATGTAGATCATTTCACATTGTAGCAGGGTGACTACTATGCCTAGTGTCAGTAAGATCTTTGCTTGTAAAAGAGGACCTGGAAGCAGATAGAACTGATAGAGACCCTTCAGCATGCTGATCACAAAACTCAGAATTTGATTGTATTTTTTCCCCAGTATGGAAATTTTGCTTTGTGTAGCCAGTGGGAGGTGTAGGAACTCAGCCTCCTCAGAGACTTTGTGGAAAGAATATGGCAGTTTTTATTAGTACTCTGGGGCAGGCCCCTGCCTGTCTTTTTCTCTGTTTACTCCCTGCATTCTAGTTCTTGCTATTAAGGTTAAGGCATTTCATCCAGTGATTCTTTAATGAAGAAAGTGTAAGATCTCTGAATCAGGAAATTGAACCTGAAACCTCCTACTACTTACAGGGGTATGCAGGTGTATTAACCACTGGGCAATGAGTAAGCTCTCTTGTTTTTCTCACCAACCTAATTTTGCGCAGAAGCCCAATATTTAATAAGAGAGTCTTCTCACTGCAAACCCTGCTTTGCACTCAGAACAGCAGTAAGGTGCTCCTTCCAGAAGTAGAAATGAACACAAACAGCCCAAGGCAAACCCTCATTCTCTTTCCATCAATGCTTTGAAATGGCTACCCATGCAGTGGTTATGTAGCTGTGCTTTATTTGGTACCGTGAATATGCTCTCTTCTCTCTCACTTCTCCCCGCAACATAAGCGCTTCAGGAAAGGTAGGCACAGAGAACTCTCTTGTGCTTCATCCAAACAGCTTTAAGCAGGAGACAGGCAGCAAGATCTTTGGCTCAAACACAATGGCACTCTCTCTAAATATGTATCTGATTACGTGAACACTTCTGAATTGATTCCATTCCTGTGGTCAATGACATTTAGGCAGCTAGGCTAACTAGTGCCCTAAGTCAGTCATTATCTTCTGATTACAGCTCATTTCTCTAGCTGTTTATTGTTTTGTTTTTTTTTTTAATTTCATTCTTAGTCATCAAACTAATGAAGTTTAGCAACTTTTAGCAAAATCCTTTAATGTTTAGGAAATAGAGTACAGTTACTGTTGAAACATGCATAAATGTATTTGGCTTGAAAGGAACAACATATATTTTACAAATATAAAGGAAGAATGCTGCAGCTTTTTATTATTTATTATTATTATTATTATTTAAGTTAGCTTCTTACTTTAGTTTGACCCATTAAGCTTTCTAAATGGAGGCTTGTGGTATTTGGCATCCATTCTTCTGTTCTTTTGATAAGTACCTAAACAGGATGTCCTTGCAAATTAAATGAAAAACAGCACTGGAAGCTTTCCTCCCTCAGGAATAAGTATTAAGATTGGCAGATGGTTTAAGTGGAAATGCACAGGAATTCACTTTAGCCAGTACTTGAAAATTGTTCCAGCAGATATTACTGAGGTAAATTCATGAAGCTCCATCAGACATCCTTTTGCATTGAATCAGTTTTTAATGGCCTCAAGCAAGACATTTTTTTCTATCTAAATTGTTGCAAAAGAGCCTTACTCTAAATAGAAAAGTATATAAATAACCTAAAGAAATATTAGTTTCAGCTAATTTTATACCACAAGAATGTCTGTACCATTTCTTGATAGGAAGGCTGTGAATGCACCCTAAGTAATAATCATCTCTGAAAACCTAATACAAGCTTTCTTAAGTCTTCACAGAGACTTGCAATTGAGTTCAAATGCATGTGTGCACGTGTGGTCATTCTTACAAGCACAAATTTTAACATAATATTGTGTTGGAAAAGACATTTGTGCAATAAACTGCATAGACCAGATTCTTACATATTTACTCTGACATTTCTGATTCCCTTACCAGAATCATGCACTTCGTATCTGTGTTTCATAAGAATTCATTTAGGTTATCTGAGCAGTGTCCAGTGGCAAGCAAGAAAAACAAACCAATGCCAAACTGCCAGAAATAATACTAGTTCTTCACTTGCTCCATATTCTTCCAGTGCTAGTGTATAATGGTCGTGTTAAAGAAATCTAATATTTACTGGCCCTCTAGTGGTGAAAGAAGAGTTTTTGAGAAGACAGGAATTTCTCTGAGCAGAAAATGCAAATCCCCTAATTATGGAAGAAGATAAAATAAAAGATAAAATAGAATGGTTTTATATATACAATGTATGTAGGTAAAGGAAGATGGAAGTCATAGCTAGTCTTAATCATTTTTAGAGACGTACTGGATTGGATCCTAGATGGTTTGAGGATCACTGTGTTCCACTGCACTGTACTGAAATGCTTGATGACAGTACTGTCACTGTTTTCATAGTAAATACAGCCTGGACTTCCTTGGTTGAACCATAAAAACAACAGTGCTAAACAATGTAACACTAAAAATAAATTTATAAATAAATAAAAACTAATTTTCTTTAATAGATGTAATTAAGCAAAGAGATGTATATCTGTCTCTTTCCAGCAAAGAGGAGAGAGATGACGGTAGAGTTTGGAATTTTTGGCTGTAATCTTGTGATACTTCTTTTGATTCACAGTGATTAACTCACAGAGGTAAGCAGAGAGGCAGGAAACTTTTGTTTGCCTCTGCACTTCTATGAAAGGAAAGGGATAATCTTAACCTGTTAGCAAGGAATTGTGCTTTCTGCTTCATATTATTGAAGGCATGAGTTGCTGTATCATCTGCTCCCTGCCATCTGGAAACTGTGATGTGAAATAAAACAGCATGCACAGGTGCTAAAATTTGCAGCTTAATTACTACCATACAGCAGGATATATAAAGGAGAGAACATTAACTATTAAATGGTTTTGAATGTTACAAATACAGTTCAAAAAGTAAATTAGACAATACTGTGAATGCAGCTACTTACGGAAACACTGATAGTGGACTTAATGTTATGGTAGTGCTAGGATTTTCCTTTTCAAAGAGTCAGAGGGTTACATTCCTTTTCAAAACTGTTTTGCATAGGACCCAGTCTGACTTCCATTTTATAAAGAGACAAAATTCTGACTGACTCTCTTAACAGTAAGATAGAAACTGTACTCATACAGTACTTTTCATCATATTTCCCTTATATAAAATCTATTCACTTACTAAAACTTTATGAAAACAGATTAGAAAATATTGTTAAAGATTATATTTTGTGCATGTGCACAACAGTGTAGTCAAAGAATTTAATTTATATTACATTCTTAAAAATATCCGTGAGAGATACATAGATTCATATGCTTCAGCAGATGGGATAAAAAGCATTAAAAACATGGCAGTGATAGTTACAAAATTAAATTCTGAAGCAATTAAAATAAGAAAAAAATGATATCTTCCTTTTGTACCTTATTGTGTCTATGGGCTGGTTATGTGATTTTTCAGCTACTGAATTTAATTATTTCATAGTGACCTTCTTGAAATTCTAACGGAGGATAACATAAAAAAAATGCATGTACGTTATAGGATGCTGAGGTCTATATTTGAAGTTTTTGCTGCTTAGATTTTAAGCTTTTTTGAAATTCACAAGAAAATTATAATTACTGTCTCATCCTTATTAAAGTTTTCAGAAATATATTTTTCAAACAGCATTTCAATAAGGAAAGCAGGCTAAACCACACCTTTGTGATAAAGGTGAAATGAAATGTTATTAAATTTACAAAGTTTTTTCTTAGGAAAAAAAATAATTAGAGAACATACATTTTGAGGAACAAATTTATGTGGAAGGACAGTACTTCTACTTGCTCCCTTGAAGTGAGAACAGGATCATTAGCTCTGTTAATCGAACTGATTACATGATGTACTTGTGTGTATTTTCCAAAGGAAGATAAGGTTTATTATAACTATAAAATCATTTTAACGGTAACAAAAGATATTAATAGCACTTAAAATTGTTCCTGGTCAACAGTATCCTCACTTTTTAGTGAGGGTGGAATGGAATTTAGCTTGTTGTTGTAGGGGGGACATTTTTAGATGTAGAATGAAACCCTTTGAAATATCACCTGATTTACCACCACCAGAAACAATAGATTCTCTCAGTCACAACACACAACAAACTCAGTCTTTATTTTTCTTTATTTTTAGTGCTTCAAAATAGACCTTCTACAGTACTTCATGTTATTTTTATGACTTCAATATATGTATTGATACTTTTCTTATCGTTCTGTGTCACAGAAGCAAGATCAAATTTGACATGAGTTTATAGTGACCACTTGGTGTGAAAAAGAGCATTTTGAAAGTGGTATCATAATGGCACAGAATATTACATCCATAGATTTGAAGGTCACAAAATAACAAAACTCTTTATTTAAAGAAAAATATATTTTATCTCACAATTAAAAATATTTATGCAAAATTGTATAAGGTGTTAACTCTAGTGAAGTCAGTCCAATTAAGATCTAAAGTAGTAATGAACAAACTTTACGAATTTCAGAGTTCAGTTCAGAATAGTTTGATGTTTAGTTGGTTATCTTGGATGTTAAAAATGCTTCACTTCAACAGGGAAAGACTGGCAGACCTCATGACAAGTGAAATCTACTAAATTCTTTTCTCATCAGTACTTCCCTTTTTAGTACCTTTAAGAACTGAAATGACAGATGTCTACTAAACTAATTTAGATAAGTGACATTGCATCATGTTTTACTGGACAGAGAACATATCATTTATGGCACTTGATGGACAGAGAAGAATTTAAGATCCCTGGTGCCTATATAACTGTTACTTAATCCCAACACTGAGTATCCAAGTAATTCCATCAAATTTAAGTAAGTTGTAAGAGAGGTTTCTGTATCTGTTCACATGCTTCTGGTCATATACTTGCTCAAAAACATTAAAAGACCAAGACTAATCAAATACTCTGTCAGGACAACTAATGTTACATGGCATACAGAAATAATCAGTATCTTCAAAACTTCTAGTTCTCTTCAAATTTGTGAGTGGAACATTTATCTCTCTATTTTAGACTTGTAGAAATTAAACATTTCAGTCTGAGCTTATCATATTAGTTTTCCTTATAGTCAGTGGAAACAGGCAACTGAACTGAACAGTCTCAGATTTTAGTTCCGGTGATAAGACAAACTGTGTTCCTTTACTGATGATCCAGTGAGCACAATGTTATTGTTGCAGATCTTAACGTCCAATCTTAGACATTTAAAAAGATGTGAGCTGAGTGCTATCCCTGAAGGCCCAACTAGACTCTAGATCTAGAGATGTTTCATCTAAGGGAGAAAAAGAAAAATGGATCTCTGTCCATCAGAAGATCTACTGTTAAATTTATATTTATTTTTATACTTATTTTTGCTCATATGGCAACAAATAATGCCAAGTCATTCAGCAATTTGTATTAAAGATTTTATATAACCTCATATGCCCCCCTTATGAAAAAAAAAAAAAATCCCACAACATTCTATTGCTTCCTTGGTATTTTTCTTTTCCCGGTTAAAAAGCACGCCTTCATTTATGTGCATTTGGTTATAGGTATGCACACACAAACATTGCTCAATTCTCTGCTCAGTTCATGAACATTTTTGTACTATGTTATTTTTGTATGATTAAATGTTACATAAGCACTTAAAAGATATTACTTAATTAAACAATAAAAATTACCCGATAATCCATATTTTGAGTTTTCATCATGTTTTATTGCCAGTATTACTGTCCCATTAAAACACAAAATACCCTGAGCTCAGCTGAAGTTACTTCCTGTTTGGAATTTCATCACTGTGAATAACTGCCAACATACCAAAATAGTGTATCATAGAATCATAGAATCATAGAATCATAGAATGGCTTGGGTTGAAAAGGACCTCAAAGATCACTGAGTCTCAACCCCCCTGCCAAGTGCAGGGTCGCCAACCACTAGACCAGGCTGCCCAGAGACACGTCCAGTCTGGCCTTGAATGCCTCCAGGGACGGAGCATCCGCAACCTCCCTGGGCAACCTGTTCCAGTGCGTCACCACCCTCTGTGTGAAAAACTTCCTCCTAATATCAAACCTAAACCTCCCCTGTCCCAGCTTAAAACCATTCCCCCTTGTCCTATCACTATCCACCCTCACAAACAATCAATCCCCCTCCTGTTTATACACTCCCTTCAAGCATTGGAAGGCCACAATGAGGTCTCCCCAGAGCCTTCTCTTCTCCAAACTAAACAAGCCCAGTTCCCTCAACCTTTGCTCATAGGAGAGGTGCTCCAGCCCTCTGATCATCTTGGTCGCCCTCCTCTGCACTCGTTCCAAGAGCTTTGCGTCCTTCTTGTGCTGGGGGCCCCAGGCTTGGACACAGTACTCCAGATGGGGCCTCACAAAAGCCGAATAGAGGGGGACCACCACCTCCCTCTCCCTGCTGACCACTCCTCTTTTAATGCAGTCCAGAACATAGTTGGCCCTCCGGGCTGCCAGTGCACACTGCTGGCTCATGTCCAGCTTCTCGTCCACTAGGACCCCCAAGTCCCTCTCCATAGGGCTGCTTTCAAGTACTTCTTCCCCCAGGTTGTATAAATACCTGGGATTGCCCCAGCCCAAGTGCAGCACCCTGCACTTGGCCTTGTTGAACCTCATTAGGTTCTCGTGGGCCCACTTGTCCAGCCTGACCAGGTCCCTCTGGATGGCTTCCCTTCCTTTCTGGATGGCTTCCCTTCCTTATATGTATGTGTATGATGTACATAATGACTGAACTGTTACAGGGTACTGAGTGTTTAACGGTAAAGGCCAAGTCCTTGCTGTTAATACAGTTCCACATCAGAAATCTGAAGATTTTGTGAAGTTCATGGTGTCCCTTTAGGAGTCAACAAACTGTCCAGAACAAGCAACCAATAGAGCTGAAGCCTTTCTACAGAGCACTGAAATGCAGAGAAAAAATTGTTAAATGAAGTTGATGATTTCAGTGGGTTCTGGATCCAGCATAGAATAAGGTGAAAACAAGCAAAAATGAATGAATTTGCAGGTAGAACTGTTTTTATCCTGTGAGACCTGAAGTGATGATTGCATAAGCAATTTAAATAACTTTTCACTTTCATAACTATAAAATGTGTGTAAAGATTCTTCAGAACAAAATGTGTTTTATGTTCTACATAATAAACCAGAAACTCAGGTGAGAACAGATATGCAAGAAGTGTCTAAATGAGAGAAAGCTGTCTTCTTTCCAAACTGAAGGTGTTGCATGACCATGATGAAATTGCTATGATTAAACAATATTGAAAAATTATGGTTTTTAAATATTTATCCTGTAACAATGTGTTGTTCCTCCTACAGACTGATTCTGATGTTTGCACTTACTTTATAAACCATTCTCTAGAAAGAGACAAAGCTACAGTTCTGATTAATAAAAATATGGTGCTTAACACCCATGTATATTACTAGCCTTGTGACATTTTATTATCCCACTGAACAGATTATATAGCAGAATTACAAAAAGTACACTGAAGGTCAACTGGCTTATCAATGATAAGGATTGACTTGCATATGAAGATGTAAACAGAAAAGGAAACTTTAGCAAGAACCAAGTACAAGATAGATACAATAGAGGTCTTCAAAATCGTAATGAATGGGAACATGACCAACAATGACTGTCAAACTGAATAATTGGACCAGCGTCCAAAATATTGTTAACTCATGGAAATTAGCTGGGAATTGAGAGTGATGTCTAATAATCATACAGTAAAAATATTTAACTGAACAAATGCAAGCTGAAAAAAATTATTTTAGAACAATCCCTTTGAAAAACTCTGAGATGATATTGGACCAGAATTTCACTGTACCATATTCTTATAAAAAAAAAGCAATCAAATTCAGATGTGTCAATCGAAATAAAGTCTTCAATACAGGCAATGTTCCATCTGCTCTACAGAGCAATATGAAAATTTCAACTGGAATACAGATTTCGAGACTGGGTACTACAGAATCACAGTATGTGGCCTGCAGAGATATTCACAAGTGTAAAAATTATTATGTGTGAAGAACGAATGAAAGAAGTGGAGCTGCTTACTCTAAAGAACAGAAGATTTACAGAGGTCATGATAATCTCCTTCAAATATGTAAAAGAATGTTCCAAAGAATAAATTTATTTGACTATGGTAGATAAGAGGAGTAGTAGGTTACTATTTTTTGGTTAGAGTTCTTAGCGAAATGATCAGGTTAGGTGTCAGGAAAATTTTACAAAGGTGGGAGAAGTAAAGCCTAAGACATATGGTGTCTTAGAAGGTTGTGTTGTCTATATCACTTGTATGCTGTCAGAAATAGACATAGAGGATCATGCCAAGTCAAAGTTAGTCAGACATGATTTCTAAACTCATCTCAAACTTATTTTCTTATGATTCTTTCTCACAAGAATCTAATGATATTCTGCAATGCAAATCTAGTAATATGACAATTTCAACAACAACAACAACAATCATAATAATAATAATGGAACTCGGAGCTACAAGATATCAAGTGACTGAGAGGATTTCCCTATGATAGTCAGTCACTAAAGAAAGCCTCCTCTTCTGGAATGGGCAAAATGTAAAGACATAGATAAGAAGCGAAGTACTTACTCATACAATTTTTACTGATGGTACAGATATTTTATTTCTTGAGGGATGAAAGGGGAAGAAAGGGGAATGAAAGATATAATATTGTATCTTATCAATGAATGATTGAAAGGGTCACCATTCCTTCCAAGGGAACTGAAACAATGATTCTCTTTCATCATGGAATTTTGTAGATAAAGTGCTTGGAAAAACCTCTCATACAAAGGAAGTAAAGGCCTGGGAAAATTGGTGACAAGAAAACACACATAATATCAGTAAATTAAAATGTTGTGGGAAAATAAGAATAAAAACATGAGCTTATTAAACATTTTCTTTTGTAAGTAGAATAGTTTACAAGAACTTCTTCTGATTAAGCTTCCTAAAATCTGTTGCACTCAGAAGCACAACATATTTTTTGTAAAATGATCAGAAAAAATATAAAATATCTAGCTAACTATAAGGAAAATTGAAAGTAAACATCAAAGTCTCATGAAGAAAGAGATCTGTAATATATAAATCATTTACGGGCAAAAGAAAAGCTAGAAATGGTGAAATGTTAGAAAGAGGTGAAAATTAAACAGTCGATATTTTTGAGGTGGTTGAGATACTTTAAATGTATGGTGGATGGAACAGTTTAAAGATAAATTCACCATTTGTAATAAATCTGAGACACTAGTCATGTCCACTGTGCTCTCAAATGCAGCAGCTGAAAATAGTTTATCTCAGAAAATATGTACATTAAAAAGCAGGACCAGTTCTGTGTTTCCTTCAGTGACTCAATCTGAATGCAATTAAAGATTAGAGGAACTTCCAATTAATACAAATATATGAGAAGAATACACCTTAGAATCATACTAAGAGACCTCAAAGAGATAGCTCTTCTCAAAATTCTTAGAAACCTATTAGGAAATAAAAACTCTGGAAATTTTTATATATGTGGATGATGATGGTCTCCTGCTCTTTAGGGTTGTGGCTGAAGTGGACGGACAGTGGAAATTTGTTTTAGATACCAATGAGCTCTGTTTGTGTGACACAGTGCTGCAATTAGTTTATCTCTTGTTATCCCCACCCAGTGAGATGTATCTAGTTGCCATGTTCACACAGAAACAACAGGAGGCCAAAATATCTTCCTAGTTTTCTGACTAGAGTTGCCCATTTTCAGTCCAGGTAGCAGAGCAAGTAAAAGAGATCATGTCTTTCTGTGCGCACAGTACTCTGTGTAAACATCTTGCTGTTCTCCAGCTATACAGATAGGAGCACTATATTTATTATTCATACCAGATAATAGTGAATGGAGTTAAATCCAGCGGGCAACCGGTCACGAGTGGTGTTCCCCAGGGGTCGGTGAGGGGGCCTGTCCTTTACAGTATCTTTATTGACGATATGGATGAGGGCATTGAGAACACCCTCAGTAAGTTTGCAGACGACACCAAGCTGGCAGGAAGTGTCGATCTGCCTGGGGCTAGAAAGGCCCTACAGAGAGATATGGACAGGCTGGATCTCTGGGATGAAGCCAATGGGATGAAGTTCAACAAGAACAAGTGCCGGGTCCTGCACTTTGGCCACAACAACCCTAGGCAACGCTACAGGCTTGGGGCAGAGTGGCTGGAAGACTGTGTAGAGGAAACGGACCTGGGGGTGTTGGTCAATGCTCGGCTGAGCATGAGCCACCAGTGTGCCCAGGTGGCCAAGAAGGCCAGTGGCATCCTGGCTTGTATCAGAAATAGTGCTGCCAGTAGGAGTAGGGAAGTAATTGTCCCTCTTTACTTAGCACTGGTGAGGCTGCACCTCGAGTACTGTGTCCAGTTTTGGGCCCCTCACTGCAAGAAAGACACTGAGGCCCTGGAGCGTGTTCAGAGAAGGGCAGCGAACCTGGTATGAGGAGCGGCTGAGGGAGCTGGGATTGTTCAATTTGGAAAAGAGGAGGCTCAGGGGAGACCTTATCGCTCTCTATAACTACTTGAAGGGAGGTTGTAGTGAGCTGGGGATCGGCCTCTTCTCTCTTATAACTAGTGATAGAACGAGGGGGAATGGCCTCAAGTTGCACCAGGGGAGATTTAGGCTGGACGTTAGGAAACACTACTTTTCTGAAAGAGTGGTCAGGCGCTGGAATGGGCTGCCCAGGGAGGTGGTTGAGTCACCGTCCCTGGAGGTGTTCAAGAAACATTTAGATATTGCATTGAGAGACATGGTTTAGTGGGGTTATTGGTGGTAGGTGGATGGTTGGACTGGATGATCTTGTAGGTCCTTTCCAACCTAGCTAATTCTATGATTCTATGATTCTATAATATATTATTCTACTAATCTCATATATTTTTGTTCAGATAAAATTCATTCCAAGATAAGCAGGTAAAAGTAGTCACATTAATCACGTTCTGTGATTCCTACATAATCTTTTCCTACACAAGAAACCTAGAGAACTGTCTCAATCTAGATGCTCATTTTCTGGACTGTCCAATATGACATGAAGTAAATGTATCTTACTCTGTAAGCGTGAGATTTTAGCTTACTTCAATATACAGATCTCTGCTTGTTGATTGGTTGGTTGGTTGTTTTTTTTCTTAAGAGTTCATTTTGAAATTACATTTACCTATTCATTTCAGGAAGAATGAGTTGCTGTGTGAAACTCAATTTCCTTTTTTCATACTTATTGGACTACTTGTAAGCCATTGATACAGTGAGATCTCTGACAACTCAAAGAAGAGCTGGTAACACCAAACAGAACTGGTCAAAGGAGAATTTGCTGCTTTGCAGTTGCTCACACATTACATCAACACTAATCTGAGTAGGGCACAGTGATCTGCAGAGGGAAGCATCGGAGGTGAAGGACTTGGTATATCAACACTATATGTTTGATTTCACTAACTGGGTTGGTCCCATGGTCTGAATGTCCATAAGTGGCTAAAGGAAATTATACTTCCTCCTGAAGCACATCTTCCATTTTACTTTTTGCTGAAACAAATCCACTTAGCTCTATTTAAGACTCCATTGTGAGGAGATGACTCCATGATAATCAAGTGATACAGTTTCAAAAGTGCATTCCTGATCTGACCTCAAATTCAACTGCAGATACACCCAGTGTATTTTGCACCAACAGGAACAGGCATCTTGACATACGCTTTGTGGAATTTGAGCTCTAAATTTTTTAAAACTGAATAAAATTAAACTCTGGCAAGGTCAAAGATCAAGCCAGTTGGGTGAAAGATCTGTATTTGTCAGTACACTTAAAATTGTTGTAAAACTCAATTGAAATGTCAGGACTACAAACAGGAGGGTTTGTGTGAGTATTATGCACAGACGCTTTAACTATCTAAGTGCACGTTGAGTCTGTTTAATCCATCATTCTCCATTCCCAAATAAACTCAAAATAAAAATAAAAATAAAAATAAAAATAAAAATAAAAATAAAAATAAAAATAAAAATAAAAATAAGGAAAGGGAAAAGGAAAAGGGAAGGAAAAAGGGAAGGGGAAAGGGAAGGGAAATGGGAGGGAAGGGAAGGGAAGGGAAGGAGAGGAAAAAGATATAAATAATAGATGATTTGCAATGCTGTCTCAATCAAAGATTTTTAAACAATCTTTTTTTAAAACTTCCAGTTGTGGAATTGCTTTTTGAATTGTTTTTCTTCCATTTCTTTTATTTTTTACATTTTCTACATTAATACTTGATAGCTCCTCATGAACACATATAGTTCTTTACTTTTGCAGAGGAGATCCAACAATGACCTTCTATACCAAGAAGAATTGCTGGACAGGTGGCTGAAGGCATCTGCTTCTTGCTGCAAATAACTTTTTTCTTAAATCTCTTTGGGGATAGTGGAGGAAGAACAGGAATTAAGGGAGGGCTGCTATAAATAAAGCAGTAGACCTCCTCCATATGGCTGTAAACAGGTTTCCCTAGGCTTGGCCTTGAACAGTCCAATTCCCTGCAGGGCAAGTTCAGCGAAGTGCAATGGCCCTCTATTAGCAGGCTGTGTTTTCTAACACCTGGGTGATGAATGGAGTTTCCAGCTAGTAATTAGACACCTCTTGCAGGCAGCAGAGGAGTCCCTTTTTGTATATTGTTTTCAAAGGAGGGGGTGGGGATGGAGTACTTAGAAAGAAAAAGGCTTCCTGTATGGTGTTTCATGTTAGCATGCACTCCGTCAGGAAAAGAAAAACCCTGGGACTGAAGTTAGTTTCATATTAAATTTCGTAAGGCGACATTCCTACTATATTCTCGACTGATTTTTCAGTCTCTTAAAACTCAATATCATGTTACAGGTGTTGAAAATAAATGTGTTTTGCAGGCTAATGGGTAATGAGGCACTTAAGAGAAATCCCTGGATCCCTCTGTGTCTCTGGAGCCCAGAAAAGTTAGCATTCATTGACAGCTCCAAGGGGATTTATTTAAGCCTAAAATAAGTATTTCTTTGGACTTAATTGTAGGAAGTGCTTAAGCTGCTGAATTCAAATGCCAAAAGGGATTCGTTTAGTCTGAAGTGAATCTTTTCCTGTCCTGAAATTAAACCTCACAGAAATGTTTGAAACAAGCAAGGAAAAAAAGAGAGAAACAGTTAACATTGTACCTATTTTTGAGGTCCATATTTCATCCTTATGTGCTAAAAAACATTCTGTGGGAAGTAGCTCGAGTTCACTTCCCTGATGACTTCTGAAATTGGTATAACATGTCTTTTAGTTGCATCAATAAGTAATAAACAACTGAAAGTTCAAATAATTTGTTTGAAAAACAGTTTTTTTAATGGCTTTACTGTGTTTTTTTTACGTATTTACATCCTGTCACTAATACACAGTGATTGATTATTAGTTGTTAAATTTCATCTCTGTTTCAATTTCTAATGTAACTTGCATATCAGAAAATGTTCAGTTTCAGGGAGTGCAAATAAACACTCTGACACTAGGTATCTGGCCCTGATCTCTTAATAGAAAGAAAGTTGAATTGGATTATGATCTAAAGATCCAGTATCATATTCATACACAAAGATCTGCATTGAAAGTCCTCTTAACAGTGCAGGAGTATGGGTTTGCCTATGTGGAGAATTTATATTTGGAGCTGTTTCTGTTTCTAACCTATGTAACTACATTAAAAGATAATTGGTATTTACTTGTCTCAAAGCAATTTGTATAGAAATTAGGGACTTGTGCCTTTGTTTGTTTGTTTTTTTTTCCCTACCTAAATATAGAACTCTGAATGTCCTCTCCTGGTAAAATAAATAGAGCTAACAAATACATTTAGATTTTTCTCAACTCATACCATTAGGACAGTACTATTCATTACCTATTATTTTTGACCAATGTACCCAGAGTTGCCCTGCCCTTCTGGTCTAAACCACCTGGCATCTCCATGCCCAACTCTCCCAGACCTTCATAATAGAGTAACAGCTATGAAAGTCCTCTGGCAATAGTATAAAGAACTTCATATAAATGTTTTGTTGTTGTGAAATAAAATTCTTTTTTTTTCTGTTTTGATAATAAAAGAAAAAATATTTTGTCATCACGTTGAGCCCTGATATAGGGACTGATGTTGCTGACCCTGAATTCTCTAACTTTCTCTGAGCTCTCTGAAACCACTTGTACCAAATTTCTCTGCATAGCAGTACATATCTTAGTGAGGTGCAAGTGAATGTGTCCTCAGTGGCATCAGCTAAATGAACTACTCTGTTCTTTAAATTTCTCATGATATTTGCCTTTCTGCACTTTTATTTTTCTGTCACTGCAAGACATAGATTTAGAGAAGAGAGGACAAGGAAAAAACAAGGAGTTTTGCAGCGCTGTTAGTCCTCAAATCCTTCTTGTCAGCCACATCTGAGAGAGCGAGATGAGCACTCTGCCACAGAGAATGGAAAAAAGATCTTCATATGGTTATAAACTAGTCCTGTGCACAGGTTATTGCTATCTGGTTTAAAAAATGCACATCTACATTTGTTCATTTGACTGGAAATCCAAGGGTTGTACTGTAATAACAATAAGCATATGAAGTAATGTCTTATATAAGTGGGCCCAGGTGAACCTCATGGGGTTCAAAAAATACAAGTGCAAGGTATTGCACCTGGGTCCTGGCAACCCCCTACTATCAGTACAAGCTGGGGGATATAAGGATGGAGCACCATCTTGTTGAAAAGGACTTAGAGATAATGCAGGTGCCCCTTCCTTAGAGACATTCAAGGTCAGGCTGGACCAAGCTCTGAGCAATGTGCTCTAGCTGTAGATATCGCTGTTCACTGCAAGGGGTGTTGGACTAGATGATGTTTAAAGGTTCCTTCCAACTCAAAAGATTCTGTGTTTCTCTGATTCTATGATAAGGAAGAGCTGCTCTCTTTTCTTACTAATATTTATACCGACTTCCTTAGAGCAGAAAGGTCTTGCTGAATGGGTATGTGAAAATTCAGAGCGACTGATGAGACACAAAAATCTCAAGCAGGTCACCCTGCATTGTGTATGCATCTCAAATGTATGACAGCATTGTTATATTTGATCCAGAATTTTCATTGCTAAAAATAATGAGATCATCCTCTTGTCTGAAGCATTTCTAGTTCAGTTTGGGCAGCAAGGAAAACCTAAGATGATTTCATTACTCACATGATTTCAATGCAATGTGAAAATATTAATGAATCTGCCCTGTAATGTTGAGTTTACATAATTTCCAGTTCTTTATACTACAGTTATCAAGTTAATGTGCTTTTGTACAGCAACTGAACTTCTTAGCATTGATTTGTTTTGTTATACAGCTTTAAATCCAGCTGACCTCTTTCTTCAGTGCTGGTGGTGGTGTTTCTTTTCTTCTTTGTTTTTAATTTTTGAATTCTAATAGTGCATTATTATTAAGTTCTCCTTCAGATTTTTTTTCAATTAACTTCCCCATGTCTGTACGCTATACATATATATAAACTATGTGTGTACTCAAACAAAAAATATGCAGACAGTAATTCTATATATTTTATGGAATTCAATAAAAGTTACCATACGTTTAAAAAAAAAATCAGTCTAGGAGACAAGATTCAGGTACTTCTGTGGTCAGTGATGTGAGTTTTCAACAGAAGACAAAGCCCCCTTTAAATGTCAGCTTTATTTACATTTATAACATTTATTATTGTAACTATTTAGTGTCATAAATAACTTTAGTAGCGTGTTATATATTCACATTAATTACAATTTTTTAGAACTGAGGCAAGAATACTCAGGCAATCATTTTTCAAAGTGAATTTGATTTATTGCTATGCTTTTTCTTTCTGGTATGATCTTAACATGACTTTAATTTTACTTTTTCACCATATGCCTAAAGTAGGACATTTCTTAAACGTGTTGCTTTTATACTTTCTTTAGTACTAACACAGCATCATGCAAAAACTAAGAATTTCAGAGACCAAGAGAAGGAAATAAGCATATGAAGTTAGAGTAAAAATATATATAAGAGTAAACATGAGTGCATGTTTGAAAAGACTGCTGTTCTTTTGGGAACTTCAGGAACAAAAAAGGTCTGTTATTTCAAGATCTGAAATGTATTACTCTGCACATTTGTAATATATCAGAAAGATCACTTTTGTCAAGCAGTATACAACTGAGTTTGGTTTTGCTTTCTTTTGACAAATCAAATTATTAAAACTCATGTAGGAAAGTTATAAATAAGTAGAAATGTGTGACTCTCCTAATATTGTTGCCTGTCTTTCTCAGATAGAACTGCTGATATTACTCTCAGGCATTCTTTCTGTCCTATTTGAGGACTCATATTTAATAATATGATATAATCTGGAATTAGAAGTGGAATCATTTCAACTCACAACACCAGGAGAAGCAGAGGCACAAAAAAGGGGAACACCTTGGAAGAATACCAAAACAGCTGCACACTGTGTAAATGCGTTTGTAAAATATGTAAAAGATCACTTGAATGTTCTTTGGTGCTATTTGCAAAATGCAGCATGTCCTGTTTCAGTAACAGGGTCCAGATGTACATCTTAAAATAAATTTGACCGTATTGGTTTAAGGAGGTTGCAACAAACCCTTTACAGAATTCATGTTTAAAACTTAGTATAGCATGCATGTTCTAATATAGGCAGATTTCTATTTCCAAATCTACTGTTTTAAATAAACGGATCTAATTGGTTCACAAAACCTGTTATATTAAGTAGTTATGCAGCAGATAATGAATAAAAATGAAGAAAAATATCAAATTATTCAATTAATTGTGAGTAAATTTATATAGCTGTCAATATTCATAAAATACAAATATAAGAAGAATATCATCTTTCATTTAAATGAGTAGTATTTGTCTAATTCTTCAAAATGTTTCATTTTTTTTCATGTCACTCCTTGAACTCCACCCACAGATTTAACATCTGTAGACATGTTGAGTTTTCTCCATGAAACACAACTTGCAAAAGATTAAGCATGATTTTCTGTGTTTCTTGGCAATCTTGCAATTAATCTTATATTTAATATTAAAACAGAAAAAATATGAGTGAATGTACTAGCAAAAAAAAAAGTCATGCTAAGAATTTCAATTACATACAAAGAAGTAGTCTCAGTGTTTAGAGTAGGATAGCTTTGTACTGAAACAGACTTAAATGAACGACCAATCTAATCAGTTCTGGGTGCAGACAAATCTTGTAAAGACCTTTCAAATGATTCTACTTCAGGATTCCCTAAAGTGACTGATACTCTACACTCCTTACAGCACTCAGTTTAAGTTACATTTTGATTCAATATATTCTATATAGTCTTACTGTCTTAGGAAAGAAGAAAAATTACACAACATGGTTGACAGAGAAACTTGCTTAGCATGTCAGCTATCATTAAATGTAAAAAAAAAAAATAAACAAATGCTTGGCACGCTTTAAATACACCTCAGTTAACAATGTTGTCCACCCTTTTTATAGTCAAAATTTTATCCTGAGCAGCTTTTGTCTGATAGCTTTATAAATGTTTTTAACAGAATAGATGGCACAGTGGAATCTGCGTCTTACAAAAACCCTACATTTAAAAAGGGTACAATATTGATGTGTAAATTATGAAGTTAACTTTAACTAGTACATATCCTTCCAGGTCAACCCTTCCTGGAAGGTCTACATATTCAGATCTACTTTTACTGACTTCACATAGTGAATTCTCTTGTCAGTGTCTTCAGTTTTGCTTCTTTACTTAAAGAGGTTTGCAAAGACAGACTGTTTCAGCCACATAAAAAAGATCAGTGTCAAAGATAATTTACTGGGGAAAGATACAAAACAAAAGTTTTTCAAAACATTTTTTCCACCATTTCAAAGTCAATCATTCAATGCTTCCATGCTAACCTTTGTTGATCTGGAATGGCATCCTTAGTCCCTACTTCTCTCATGTCCATAAACATCTAGAATCTAGGCTGGTGGAGTAAAATTCCTGCCACTGTAAATCAAAAGCAAGTTCAAGACCATCTGAGACTGAATGTGTGCAAGTCTGTAGGGCCAGACAATATACATCTCACAAAAATGACCAAAGGGCTGGAGGAGCTCTCCTATGAAGAGCTGGGCTTGTTCATTCTACAGAAGAGAAATCTCTGGGGAGATCTCACTGTGGCCTTTCAGTAGTTAAAAAGAGCTTGTGAACAGGAGGGAGACCAACATTTTACATGGTCTGAGAGTGACAGGACAAGGCGGAATGGTTTAAAACTAAAAGAAGGAAGATTGAGATTAGGTGTTAGGAAGATATTTTTTACTCAGAGGGTGGGGAGGCACTGGCACAGGTTGCCCAGAGAGGTTGTGGATGCCTCATCTCTGGATACATTCAAGGCCATATTTGCTGGTGCCCTGGGTAACCTTATCCTCCTGCCACAGGAAGTGCATTCAAACTTGATGATCTTTGAGGTCCTTTCCAACCCAAACCATTCTGTAATTCCATAATTCAAAGATTGTATGATCCTTAATATCAATTAACATTGATTGTAAATTCAAATTATTGTAGTTCCATTAAATGAATTTGCATCGAAGTATTAAATCTATGTTCAAAACAATACACA
>NC_034409.1:150435058-150510983 GCF_002078875.1 Numida meleagris | reverse complement strand
GGAAAGGGGAAAGGGGAAAGGGGAAAGGGGAAAGGAAGGAGAAGGACCAATACTTTTTTAACAACTATTTGGAAAAAATATATGAATATTTGTAGCCATCTTTTTGAACCATCAACCATTGAAACCATTTTTTATCTAGTTTTTATCTAGCTATGATTACTTGGCCTATGTGTTTTGTAAGCAACTTAATCATTTTTTTCTTGCTAATTTGCTTTTGTTTATTCTTATCCAGAGTAATGGTTTCAGAATTTCCCACAAGACGCCTGAGACACTAAAGATGATATATCAGGAAATGAAAACTTGAATGTCCCCAAAGAAAACTCATTTCATTTGGGGATTTGGAGCAGATGTTTACTTTTTTTTTTTTCTGATTTTGATGAGTAACATATGTCCGTTGCATTGATATATTTATCAAATACTGATATAGAATGAGATTTTTCATAATGAGAAACAAAACAGTGACTTAAATGCTGAGAAAAAAAGAAATAATGTGGAATAAAGAAAATAATATTTCTTGAAGTTACAACTTTTTTTTTTGAGAATAGACCTTACTTTGTAAATAATCCCTTTATACTCAGTTTATTTATGTGTATATCTATACATCTATATATATACCTATAAATAAATATATATATAAAGTACTTGTATATGTCTAGATATATATTAGATATATACATGTATGTATCTAGTAAAGCCTAGATAAGGAAAAATCTTCATGACCTTTGCTGATTGTATCATCAGGGATGGAGATTTGCCTCCTCACTGAACATGCATCTGTGAATTCCTGACTGGTTATCAGGTCAACAACTGAACCAAGCTTTTACACACTCTATCTCCATGTCAGACTCCATTTGTTCAATTCTATCTTTTGCTGAAATTATTGTTAAATACTTAGTGTAGCATAAGCTTATACTGAATCTGAAGAACCTTTACATATCTTTTGTGATAACAGCAAACATCATGGAACCCAGTAACAGAGGTACATATGCTTTCCTGTTGCCTCTTTTCTTACTTATGAATCTCTACCCAGAGATAGTTCTGCAAAGGTCAAAGTACTATACGCTGCACAGATGCATGACCCTCTCCGCCCTTCCTCTGGGGAAATGGCTGTTTATGTGTCAGGAGTGCCTAGGCCCTCTCATGTTATTTTGTTGTTTTTGTTTCCCCTGTTATGTGCAAGAAAGAGCATAATGGCTCTGGAAGGTAAATGTGTGACTTTTTTTTTTTTTTTAGATTTATGTTAACTTAGTATCTTATTTTTCTGCCATTCTGCTAAACAGAAAATGACCACCAGCAAGCCTAGTGCAACCTCTTGGCCTTCATTAACAACTTTGTAGGTTATCCCTCCTGAAAAGTCTTCCTTTTTTGTCTTGTTCTGTGTCACTTCATGGGTTAAGTACCTTAGAAAATAGGCAATTTTAAAGAAGTAGATTATCCATTCACTGCTGCTTGCAAGCTTTTTTTCCCCCCTTCTGTTCCTTTCTTTGCCTTTTCAATGGAAAATGGAAAAGAACAAAGAGATTTGGAGGAAAGTCAGGCTAATCAGGTTGAATCCCCTTCATCTCAGATATGCAGGAGTTAAATTCTGCAGTTCAGGCTCTGAAGCTGTTCAATAAGTTGAGAAGTGTATGTTGTGTAAAGTCGGGAGGGGATATGGGGAAGCCAAGAAGAACATTCTTTTATGGCGTTTTGTAGCCTCTGGGGAAGGAAATCACTGCTCTTTCTGAAGAGTCAGATTAGTGCTCTCCTTCAGGCACCTCATCTGGAGAAACTTTTCCATGGCCAACTGTAATCACTGTCATCTGGGAAAGGAGGGGAATTTTGTTTTTGTAATGATCTATATGATTAATTTGGAGCTGTCCAGCAGGTGATCTTATTGACAGTTTTTCATATTACTGCAGCCCCTATTCCTTCAGAAATAAACCAGTTGTGAGGGTATGGAAATACAACTGTTAGTGCTGTGTGGTTTATGTAAAATGAATAAATCAAAGATGAGATTGCTACATCAGTGCAAAGGCCTTTGTTTCTAAGGGTTTACATTACATTCTGTTTGTGGATTAAGACATAGAAGCAGAGCCACTGAATTAATCCTGACTATTTATCTGGTGTAAATATTTGAATATACTTATTACTGTATTGGGTTTTGCTTTTATTATTATTTCTTAGCTATTATTTTTATGAACAACCTGCAGGACTCATTTGACTAAATTTTCTGCAAATCTCTAATGCTTAAGCTCAGCTAATTCCATTCTCTTCATCAGTGGCTTAGTAAGAGCATAGGAACAATTAAAATAAATCTATTTTTCAAGCAAATCAGGATCATATTTTTTGTCTGTGCAAAGGGAATATCTTCCACCAAAATTTCCCAAATCACAAGTAATGTATAGTTTGTACAGCAACATTGCTAAATGTTTAATACCTTTCTTCTGAAAATAAACAGAATCTTGAATTATATATCCAGAATCATTTCAATGAATGGATCTGGTATTTCAGTAATAGCAGAAGATAATTATTCTCTGATATTATAATGATACACTAACACTATCATCTAAATACACCATTTTTCAAGAACATTTTTAGTGATTTATATAGCATTATAAAAAAAACAACACACTGAAAATTCCATAGGCTGGGAAATTTGATAAGAGACAAGGATAGTATACTGTTACAATGAAGAATGAATTTTTGCTCATTTTATAGCTGACTGAAGTCTCTCAACTTATGCTAGTGCAGTATTGTATTAACTTTTTGTACATTTATCTAATTTGTCAGTTTAAAACAAACAAAAACTCTACAATCTTTGAACAATGAGTCCACTCTATATCATAATCTAGTCTTGCATCTTACTGCACAGTCATAGACAAGTATGCATTTAAAATAAATATGGTTACATTTTCAATGAGATTTAGAAACTCAGAGTATAAATGATGGAAGTTTTATGTGCAGAATCTAGTTGTTATCATTTTTTTTCTCTCTTCCTTTTCTACAAAAGGAAATTGTGAAATTTAACGGTTTATTTTAAGTGAAAGCTGTTTGGAGAGTTAAAGAAGTGCAACGTCTGTGGGCTACATAGATACATCCCTGCAGCTCCCAGGGCTCTGATTAATTCAATACACACATGCACAATTGGTGTATTAGGAACTACAGTGATCACCATTTGAGAGCTCTTTCTTAACATCTTAGTCTATACTGTACAACATGGCTCTACATTTGCTCTTGCAAGATTGGTCCTCAGTGGACATTTAGGATAGTAGAAATGTTTCTAATGCTGTGAATTTTTGGACGTGTGAAGAAAACTAATTTTTGACTACGATAGTTTTCTCACATTGATAAATATTTCCTGAAATTTCCAAATCAGAATTTCTGTGTTGTAACATTATAATCTAGATATGTTAATTGATTTTACCTACGGCTAAAATAATAAAGGATTATAAGCTTTTCTTTAGAAAAAAAAAAAAAAAGACCCTCAGTACTGCTGAAACAATGAACTTTTAATGACAGCTATGTAGGTTATTCTTATTAGAGCTCTGATGGATGCTTGAAGATGTCTGACTTAACTGACAGGAATATGAATGTTAGATTCTTATATTTCATCCAATGATACAATACTAAGAATTAGTCCTGAGTTTGCCATCTAAAGCAGATTAGACAAAATACTTTTACTGCTTTCCTGATACTGACTATATTATCAAAGGAAAATACTTTCTAAAGGTAATAAAAAGAAGAAATACTATGATTTCTTAAAGATAATGTGAAGACAAATGTTATCTCCTAGGGAAATACACAGAAGAACAATCTAAATATTTTGTCTGAAGTATCCAGGCAACAAGAAACAATATTAGTTAATGCCTCATTGTTTCTTGTAAAATTTGGGCATCTTTAAGAAGATGTCTATAAACTTTAATCCAAAACTAGTAAGACCCATGAGTCCCTATGTTACATGCTATTTTGTTTTTTACCTGTTGCCTTTTATTGCTGATTGTTACTTATAGAGTGCTATCTAAACTTCTTAGTAGGTTCTATGGGAAGCCAGATGAATTTGGTCTTCAGTTTTATTGTGCTGTGAATGTTGGTCAGTCCAGATAAGCTTATTTTAAATGTGCCTTTACAACACACAGAAAGTTTGGTATTTGTAATAATATTCTACATAGGTATGATTAACACAAAAAAAAATGACAAAATGTGATCAAGTTCATCATTTGAAATAATGTTATAGGCAGAGTAGCTCAAACACTTCGTCATGGAACTGCGCTGTGCATACTAGATGCATCCTAAGAGCTACCTAGCACCAGTCTACATTCCACATTCCACATTCTACATTTTATGACTATACAGCTACCAACATGATTGCAGTTTTTATCTTTTCCTGTTCTGTTCTCAGTCTCCATTAGAAACAGAAATCTTAAGACAATTGTGCTTAAATATGTATTTGCAACCCCTTTACAATTACTGAAATAGAAGATATCTGTTGGAGTTAATCTAGGTCATTTCTCTACTGACCTTGAAGATTAGACCAATCTAAAACTTCAAAGAATCTAAAACATTTTAATTGCTCCTTTGTCTTTCTTCTGCCTCATCTGTAATAAAGCTTTCAGTCTAAACCATTTCTTTCCTATAAATTTAGTCACAATATCTAGACCTAACAGATCTACTGTAAGATTTTCCTTGTAGTAGTATTGCCTATAAGTGCTGGGTGATACCTGAGAACTATTTTGTATATACAGAGAAAAGCAAAGAACTTGTGGTCTAAACTAGACCCAAAGCCATAATTATTCTAGCTTAGAGAGCAAAAGGAAAACTGAAGGCATAAGGAATTAAATTCATGACAGATTTTAAATACATTAATTATACTAATTTAATAATTAATGTTGATAGTCCTCCGAAAGTTTTCAGAACTCTTTTGCATCCTCTAGCTAACCAGGAAAGCATTCAAAATCCATAGAAAACTGTATTTCTGGTAGTGCCAGTGTACACAGTTGTTCAGCTCTTGATATTGTCCTCAAACTCTCTGACCTATACCAGCACTTGCAGAGGGATTCTCACATTGCTTATCTAGCTGTAGGAACAGAGCCAAAAGACCATTCAAAAGCAGGGCTAGAAAGAGCAGGGAGATGAGAGCTCTCTTGTGTAGACACTCATGTTCGAGGTCCAGTACCTAGACCACTAAGGCACTAGTAAACGAAGGAGCAAATGTCTCCTCTACCCAAGTAAGAAATGTTTTGCAGGTGAGTTTTAAAGTCTGAAAGATAGTCTCTGTGTTTGTACTGTATTCAGAAAACCCCCTGCCCCCCCAAAAAAACTGGTAAGACATGAAGATCTTTCTTAGATACAGGTATCAAAACTACCATGAGATATGTGCCTTCTAAATGCCTATCAGCATTATTTTTTTGCGATACACAAAGCCTGACAATTAAAATTCTTTAAACTTCAGCTCCACCTTTCTAACAGATGTCCCACCTTTTCCATTTAATTATTGTTTTTCTCGTCTGTCTTTTATTCCTTATCTTTTCTTTATTGTCTTTTGTTTCAAAAGATTTAAACTGTTGGGTTGTTTGTCATATTTGCGTCCCTATGTTCAGTCTTTATATCTCTTTTTTAAAATTCTCATTATATTATTAGAAGATTAACCTGTTAGTAAATGGTTCAAGGTGCCATTTTGTGTTATAAATTCTTCACCTCATCTTCTGTTTATATGTAATAGCAACTAAGATTATGTCAAAATTGTGATTTTTTTTAAATATAATATATTATTACAGGAATGACCATGAGGACACACATTTTTGAAGTCTGAGGCTGTTCGTTCATTCAAATACTGTATGCTAGGGAAAAACAAATAAGTAAGAAGGCACAAATTCTAAACCTATGCCTTTAGATTTGGAAAAGATTTTCTGGCAAGTTTGGAAATCTGGAAAGCACCACAAAAAGAAGCAAACTGTGCCGAGATCTCCTAGGGCTCTTCTGTTATTTATTTAAATCTGAACCGGGTCCCACTGTAATTCTTCTGAGAGCAATAATTTTCAGTGTGCAAATCAGATAATAATAAATCTACCAATACTCCATAAAGAGGTCCTTAAAATAGCAATGTGGATCACATAGAAATGATTTTGTTGAAGCCAGGATCTAATAAAAGAGCTAAGACCAGAGATGATACTTCACTTCTAATTAGATAGAACCCAATGTCTTAAATTAGCCAGACTACAAAATTTCATGAAGTTATGAATTATCTAGTTTTTTTTGTGTCGCTGACTGCTCAGTACTCATGAAAACACATAATTGCTTTCTTCTATTACTTCCATAAAATTTTTGCTCACTAATGCCCCTTTTTCAGCTTATCACTTCAAGACATATTCAGTTGTAGCTTATTTAACGTAATGTTAAGCAAAGGATGCACAGAATATATTCAATAAAATAAAAAATAAATAATACAAAGTTTTTTGCAGATATATATTTTTAAATTATCTTTTTAAAAACTTTTGTTGTCAGGAATGCTGAGCACAAAAATGAGGTAGAATCCTCATAACAGATGTGTTCTTGGCTCCAACTAACTATTCACAAAGGAGAAATATATTTTCATTTTAAATGCAGGACATTAAGCTGTTTCTACTTAAGGCACATTTAGGATTTAAGTATTTGCAGGATTCTCCTAAGCTGTATTTTGCCTCAGCAATTGGTAGTGTCTGTTTTCTCTTCAGAAGTGAATAATGAAAATTAATGCATTCTACAGAAAAATCATATGAGACACAAAAAAAAGTTGAATTTTGGGATTAATTTGTCTGTCCAATGTTGCTAAATCCAAAGAAAATGTATGTGTTTATTTGTTTTTTAATGGCATCTGTAGATAAGAAACATTTAGAATTTGACACAAATAATTTTATCCTATTGTACTTAATAGATTTCAGAGATATTTCAGTTCTTTACTGTGTTGCACACTCTTCACATACATTGAAAAATTACTCTGAATATGGTGTAGCCTGCAAAAGAGTTTCCATGACAAGATGATCCTGATATTTCAGAAAACTGAGGTAAGATGCTGCTGGCTATTGCTTGTGTGTACAGAGAATTTTACTGTGGCAAAAACAAGATGATCTTTGCCTTTTCACTAAGTACTTAGACATTGCAAAGATTTAATCAGTTTAGGACTCCTTTGGAAATTTTACACCAACTCAATACCACGAGATACACTGTTCATTTCTCAGTTACGTTCAGTCTGTTATTTGACGGTGAGTTTCATTAACTTTTTTTGAATCAAAGCCCAAAGGATATGTGAGATTCCTCTTTGTGGACATGAGACTCTTTATTAACTTAGTTGATGTTTACAATAGTAATAGTAATGGAAGTCATTTGTGCAGCTGAACAGTAGCATCTATGGATTCCGTATTCCTTCAGTGTTCAAGACTTCATTCTCCTTTTGCAATTGCAGGTATCAGCTGGAGGAAGGAGGCAAGAAATCATATTTTACATGATGTAAATATGGTTTTATTTGCATTCAAATATGACAAAGTCGTTGCACACAGGTTAGTAGTGTTTCATAATATACTTGAGGAATGTAGGAATTTCGTAAGAGTTACATGAGATTTACTCTTTGTACTCCAGTGATATTTTGCAAGTTGCCCATTAGCTTCTTTGAGGCTAAGGAAACAGAGCATGTTTTTAAATAACACTGCTGTAGTTGATCTCTGGTGTTTGATATGTATTTAAGCAGCCAAAAATTAAACAGTCAAGTAAACAAAAACAAAAACAGAATAAGGAAACTAATGATAAAATATCTCTTTTTTTTTTTCTATTCAATTAATTATGTTGACTTTTTGTATTACTCTCTTGTAAGTACTATAAAATACAGGATATACTTATATTCAAAATCTTATCCACTAGCTCTCCTTGTGTTTTCTTAAATGTGTATACTCTCTGGCTTACTTTTTGTTTAAACAATTATGAAAGCCTTTGGGACACAGGATTAAAAGAGAGTATTGCATTAAGTTCTTGGCTATCACAGTTAAGCCCATTATATAATTCTATTAGTGAACTTATTCATCTTCATCTGGAAGAAGTTTTATTCCTTTTCTCTACAATGTCTTGCTGACAGCCTTTTCCAGAATCTTGTTCCTTTAATGGTTAGAATCTTTATTCCATTTTCAAGCCATAAGTTAGCTATGGCTAGTTAGTACTAATTTATTCTTTTTCTACAATTATCCGTTTACCCCTGATATATCCAATGAGATAAAAAATGTCATTTCTAAAACAAATTGTCCTCCATTCTGTTATTACCTGTTCTTCAAGGTGAGTCATTTTGCGTAACCACAGCAACACATTTGCAAGGCACAGATTGTTCATTATTTTAACAGTGGCACATGTTCATACAATGTCAGTCTTCATTTATTTTAAAAGTCAATCAGTGTAAGCTGGGTAGAAATGTAATTCCACACACACATCAAAGTTGTACACTATCTAGTTATACATTATAGTTATACGTTAAATATAGTTATATAAGACAGTGAAGAACATAACACAGTATTCTTCACGAGGAAAGATACAACCTTTCCCCTTCCCCTTCCCCTCTCCCTTCCCCCGCCCCTTCTTTCTTTCCCTTCCTTTCCTTTCCCTTCCTTTCCTTCTTTTCCCTTTTCCCTTTCCCTTCTTTTTCTTTTCCTTTTTTTTTCCAAGACATTTCAGGTTCCTTCTTTGTGAATTATTAAAAACTTTCGATACATACATAAATAAACAGAATAGGAACTAGAATAGTATTCCAAATGAACCTGAAAAGTGTGGTTTTCATGAATAAAACACACTGAACCTCAGTGTATCTAATCTCATTGCCTTTAGTCAACTTCAAATATGTACAATGAGAGTTTGCTTTCCAAACAAATAATTGCAACTTTTTAAAGAAAATTTCAACAGGAGTCATTCTGATTTTAAGTAGAGACTAAAAAGAATTACAGTTCATATACTTGATGCACTTCTTTCTTAGTGAATATCTCTTTGAGGTCTCCTCAAATTTCAGATAGTAAGTTTCAGTATTTAATTTTACTGTTATTTTTGTATTAAAAAGTTACTAATTTGCAACTCATTCAGCTAGCACTTTGACATTATGTGTTAAAGAATCACAAGTTGCTTCAAATATCTAACATATTTTCAGGAATTTAAGCAAAATGCAGATTTAAAAACTGTCTGAAAATAATTTTTTCTCAAGTTTGATTGTCATGAAAAAGCTGCTTTTATTTGACTGTTTTGGAGAATTTTTTATGTGCCTCCTTAAATGAAGAATCATAAGATTTTGCATACTTGTTTCCAGGAACTATCCAACATTTCTGAAGATCTGGTTTCTGTGACTGAGATTTTTGCCTATTTGCAAGACATGCATATTCTTAGAAGGTAAAGTGATCCCTCATAAACTGACATTTGTTTTTCTCAAATTTAAATTATTACTCCTTAAAAAACTTTAGAAGGCTTTCTGCTCCAGTCAGATGTCCTTCCGATGTTTTATGGAAACAAATGAAGTCATCTAAATACGTGAGGATGACTTAAACTCTCAAAATATGGCTGAGATCATTTAGTGCCTTTTGAAAATCCCTCATGAACTCACCATCTGCAAGGCATTTTGGAGGACTGAGATAGTTGACTGGCTGTTGTAAATGTGTTCTTTTTCCTCCTTGATCTTCACCTACTTTTTATTTTATTTGATATGATTTTTAATTTTTAATTCGAGGATATCCAGATTCTCAGTCGAAAACAGTAAATTACTTTTCTGTTGATATGTTATCCATGAAATCTGGCATGCAAGAAAGTCAATAACTACTCTGAGTTGTTTATGTATTCTGCTTTGTTTTCTCATTACTTAAGATTGCTGGATTTTTTTTATTTTTATAACTGTGTTTTTTCAAAGCAATGAAAATTAACAAATCAGAATATCTGCAGCATGTAGTTTAAGTTTTTTCAGTGGTCTCTGATATATCAAAGGAGTTAGAATTTTGGATCTTTGCATTATTTATCTTATAAGGTACTGATAGTTAACCTTATGTATAAACAACTTTTGTTCTTCTTATGTGACGTTGTGTTGGTAGGAGATTCCAATTTCAGTGTCCTTAGTCCTCCTATCACCTACAAAAAAATATCTGTCCAGTCATGAAACATCAGATTCATGAAATAATTTATGTCATAGGACCTATGAATAGGAGCAGAAGGGCAGGCACTGATCACTAGTAATAGGAACAAAGAATGGCATGGAGCTGCATGAAGGAATGGGGTGATTGTGCCTGGGTTGGGTGTTAGGAAAAGGGTCTTCACCAAGAAGATGACTGGACACTGGAAAAAGCTCCTCTGGACAGCGGTCAGAGCACCAAGCCTGCTGGAGTTGAAGAAGTGCTTGGACAACACTCTCAAACATATAGTTTGATCTTTTGGTGGTCTTGTGTGGAACAGGGAGTTGAACTCATTGGTCTTTGGGGGTCCAATCCACCTTGGCATATTCTATGATTCTATGAATATATTGTAATTTAATATTTACCAAATAGCGTATTCACTATCATAGAGTTTCCAAATAATTGTTATGTGTGCTCTTTGTTCTGTTGGCCAAAATTTTACATAACACAATGCTGTGAGGCTTACTTGATAAATTTGACAGTTAATAACTACTGTTATTAATAATAACTAATAATATAGTAGTAAGTACTATTAAGTAATATAATTAACATTACAATTACTAATAAATATAAAATTCTTGTTATACATAGCTGCTGATTAGTCTGATTTCTGGTCATCATCATATTACTGATGTGTTAATGAAGTGATGGTTAATTAACTTCATTGTTTCTGTGGGTTCTAGGCTTGGCTGACTTTACTTGACGTTGATGATTCTTTGCACTTACTGGAAAATACCTTTTTTTTAACATTCTTTAAAATATCGTTAATTAATCCTTACTTTACACAGAATAGATCTAATACTATGAAGGCTATGTGTTGTTGGTTCTTAGTGCCACAAGATGGATTTCTCCAACTCTAGCTTACAGAGAAAGAGCTAAGTTTTCTAAATATTCTATAATATCTCTAAATATTCTACAAGACATTATTTCCTCAATAATTCACTTGCTTGTAACTTACTGTGAATTTTAGTCCTTTTTTAAAATCTTCCAATTCTCAAATTTAAATGAGAAAATTGAAAGCAATCTAACATAGGACATTGAATTAAAATTTAGGAAGAAATACCAATAAGGAAAAGTATTTACCATGATCAGTAAAGGGTTCTTGGGTTTAAACAAAGTACTAACACAATTTGCTGCAATAAAGTGTGTATCTAGACAGTAGGAAAAGACTTCCAGAGGTATAAATAAGTAGAACTCCACAGAGGTCCATGTTTGTCCACTGGCTCTGTTGAAACCATAGTGATTTAAGCCAGGTGAGAACCTGGATCATTGTGTTTACAATCAAATCTAATTGCAAAGCATGCTAAAAATTTTCAAATCATCGTCAAATTAAGGGTAGGCATTTGAACAGTTAGACACGTGATCTGACTGACATCACAGACTACATTTATGATGATTGTGATATACTAAGTCTTAAAATGTATTGTAGTGGACAGATTGGTTAATTTTAGTGCTTCTAAACTGGAGGAGGTATTCAGAGCACTAATAATTTTGAGACGCTCTTGCTGTTAAACTGGTTGTAATCAGAAATGTGGTGACTTCTATATGAAACAATTTAGGACACTTCAGCCTGCATGTCATAGAGTCAGTATACAGTCTTTTACAGTTAGAAAAACAGGTTATATTCTTTAAGAATGTCTTTATTAATTTTGGCATAACAAAATTTTATATTTAATTCAAAAATGTCTTCATTTACATGCCTGAAAGTCTTCATTGCTGTGGAATATATTTTATGATGCAGGTGGTAATGGAAAACAATAAGACAATCTTTTATTTTCTTTCAATTCTTTTATTTTCTTCAGAGGAATTTATGAACTGTGCACAAAATGCTTATTTTATGTGTTTCCTTTAAAATGGAAATCTCAAAAAAAGAAGTCATGCTTGCTGTACAAATATGCAACTTATTACAACCATACTTATTCAAAAATTTTTTAAAGGTGATATGGTTGATAAATTTTAGTTGGATATTAGCTGGATAGAGAAAGGGTAATGTGGAAGGAAATCCATTAATACAATGAATTTCCTTCCTTATGTCTATGAATAAGTAGATTCAGGATTCATGGATATCAGTGGATTCATTAATGCTAATATGCAGATACATGCAAGTTAACAATATATATTTACAGTATGGATCTGTCATGCCTTTGAATGCAGTATCATGTAGTCATCAATGAATTTCTGACCTTAATTTTGACTTGGTAGGGTATGTGTAAAATTTGACACCAACCTATTCCTTTTAACAAATGAGAAAATTAAGTTATTACTATTAGTATTTTACTCAGCCATTCTGTTTTTTTATCACATCAAATGTGATAGGCTTTTTTAGGACAAATATTGAAGTCCCTCACAGTCAGCAGTACAGTATCATGTATGCAGGGAGTTACACTTTCCAGGTGATGTCATCTGTTCATACCTTGTTTTTTAGTTATTCCTGCTTTAAGAAATTCCTTGCATATACCTGTCTTTTTTTTTTTTTACTTTATTTTTTAGAATACATATCGCTCCATATGATACAATCATTACCAGTGCTGTGTAAGCTTTCTGAAAACTTGATGATGTAGATACTTGTTTAAAAAAGTTCTTTGTACTGTGGCAAAGATGGACTACACACAATATATATGCAGCTGTCTCTGCTTTGGTGCCATATTTGTTGAAGACAATTTGAATTTAATTGAATGCTTAGTGATTTCATTTGCCATATACAAACAATAAAGAGAAGTATGTTTCACAGTTATGATGTAATCAGAATTATTTTGGTTATGCCAGACTCATTTATGCTTACCACTTCATTGGTAAGGACCTTTTTACTTGTTCTCTGAAAGTCTTATTTTATGGATGGAGGAAAGATACTTCAGCACTTAAAAGAAACTTAGGGCTTTACTTATTACTTGCAGTTGCACAAATGGTTCTTTTTGAGATGCCCTCACATATAGGGCTCAACCATCACTCTGGAAGGGCAGTGGTCTCTTTGTGAGACCTGTGTTGGTCCTGCAAGATCTGTACAGAAATCTTGGATATCTACATTTTTTTTAAAGTGAAATTTGATTATATTATGTGTGAGCAGATGAATTAATCCCATAATATTTTCTATCTAATATTAGACAGGTAAAGACAGCATTTTCTCCTTTAACATACTGGAAAGAAGAATCAAGTGCTAAATCATCACGTATGTCATGGTTTTATGATTTTTGTTTATTGGTATTCCACATCATTACGTCAAGTAGTGCACTGGGAGTTAAAGAGTTAATGCTTCAGTTCTGTGGACTGTGGATAGTGCCAGGTACCTGGTTCTCAGAAGAGAAGGAGAACTACATTTCCCAGAGGACTTTGCTGTTCTGTTATCATTTTCTGGTCAGAAGAATGGATAAAACTGTTCATATATCACGAGACATTTGCTCTTATCTGCCCATCTCTCGTCCCGGCAGCATCTCGTTCCCCAGCCGTCTCACCATCAGCATTAGAGTAAGGCCTACCTCTCTCATTGTACTGGATTTATTAGTTTAAATTGTAATTATATTGTATTATACTGTGTTATTTTGCATTCCGATATCTTATTTAGTAAATTAGTTTGTTTCTCCTCAGGTTGTTGCTGCTATTTTGTTTTTAGGCCCATCTCCCTACTGTTTTTCCCTTTTCCCTTCCCGGGGTGTGGGTCCATGGGTCCCCCTGCCCCATTAGTCACGGAACCAGGCCGAACCAGCCCGTAAACTGTTGACAACATATGAGACTGCGTGTGTGTATTCTGGGATGTCTAACTACCACTATGGTCAAATTGAAAATCTAATCAAAGAGGCCAGTGCCATCTGGAGAAATATTCTGCTAGCCCTACCAAAGACACCTAGATTTTGTCAAACCAGTAACTGGCTGCTCTACTTACTGTATTTGCTAGATTGCTCCTAAGTTGGTTTATACATAGATACCTGACTTATCCCTTCAGTTCTTCTTGTAATGCTTCTTAAATTGCCTCAGATTAGGGTGCAGAATAAAAGAATTGGGCAGTGTCATGGTTTTGTGATTTTTGGTTATTGGTATTCCACATCATGTAGTTGATATACCTGGTTCTCAGAAGAGAAGGACTACTACAGTCCCCACGGCACTTTGCTCCTCTCTTACCATTTTCCAGCCGGAGGGAAAAGGTAAAAGCTCGCAGTATAAAAACTTGCAGATCACGAGACCTCGTCCTTTTTCCGCTGTCTCTCGTCTTGGCAGCCTCGCTCTCCAGCCGTCTTATCGTCGGTAGTAGAGTAAGGCCTACCTTAATTTTGGGACATTCTCTCTCTCTGCATTGGATTTATCAGCTTAAATTATAATTATATTGTATTATAGTGTGTTGTTTTGCATTCCGATATTTTATTTAGTAAATTAGTTTGTTTCTCCTCAGATTGTTGCCGCTGTTCTTTGCTCTCAGGGCCATCTCCTTACCCTTTTCCCCTTTTCCCTTTTCCCGGGACATGGGCCCGTGGATCCCCCGTCCCCTTTGTCACGGAACTGGGCCAAACGCCCATAAACCGTTGACATTTTTTGGTGGAGAATGCAAAGGGCAAAATTGAGGCAAAATTACAACAACAAACAACTATGCACTTTTGTGAATTTAATTTCACTTATTTTTTTCACTTAAAAATTATTACACTGCTACCTATTTCATTCAATAATTAATTTTCATTCAACAGGATTTGTGAATTAGACTTGCTATTGTTATTATTAGAAGAGTGTAATACACAGTATGCGTTTTACCATTTTCCCCAGTCCTTCTCAAAAAAAAATTCACTTCAGATTTGTTCTAAATGTAAGAGGGAGCCTTCTGAGAGGTTCTGAGAGTTCTCAAACTGTGGCATGTGTAGTTTGATGGATTAGATTTTCCAAATCTGAAAAAGAATACAAAATGATGCACTGTTTTTAAATTTGCATTCAATTTATTAAAACCCACAGAAATATAATAAAATACAGAAAACACAATATTTTCTCTGTCACATTCATTTATTCAAATGTCATTTACTTTATTTACATTTTTGTGTAAGTCTATAATACTGTTTTGTTTTGTTTTTATTATTTTGGTTAGAGATTTTGTGCAAAAATTATATCTACAACTAACTGTATAAAAACATTTTTTTAAGACATTTAAAAACATTTTCATAATTATTTTCCATTTACAGCTCAAGAATTTTGAAACATTTACATCTATAAATTAATAGACTTAAATTATGGATCAATATTACATATCCTTCTATCAGAGAAATGTTGATAGTTTAAAGCCTTCATATAGTTAAAGCTTAATGTGCTGAATAAATGTTCTACTTAAAATAGTAGGAACTCAAAAACACACTTGATTTTTTTTGCCTGCTTGCCTAAATATATGTTAAACTATTTAGGAACTTGTACAAAATAAGAGGGCAAGGGAACCCCCTAGTGCATAAAGTATGAATTAAGTATGAATTAAACACGAAATTTACTTGAAACTTTGTCCATCAAAGGTATATATGCAAGATAGGCTTAGTACTACCACTGTGGTAGTATTCTGTGTGAGTGAGCTTGTGTGAGTGCTGTATTCTACTGAGGAAGACATCAAAATGATTCCCATAGATAATTTCAAATATTGAACAAATTCAGTATGAAAGCTTCAAGTGTACAGTTTTGTTAATGAACATCTTTGTGTATTTCTCATAATTGTTGATTTCAGTGGTTATTGAATGATGGCAAGTCCTGGTGTGAGTTCTTACTTTCCATGTTCACCCTTGCACATTCCCATTTCAAATGTTTCTTTCATTCCTTATGCTTTTTGATACTTTTAGTAACACTTTTCTACTTTTCTCTGGTCTTTTCTTTTGGAGAAATATTCTTCTATAAGAAAAAAATACAGATGTACCAAAACTTATCTCTGGAATCATTATCAAACACTATTACGTTCTTAAAAACAAGTGAAGATGTCTAATTTGATATATACTCACTTTGTATATCACATGGTCAACTGTCAGAGACAGCTATTAGATTACTTTGTTTTACCTTTTCACCCCAGTTCTGTACTGAGACTTTTTAACTGACTTTAATGAAGTTATCCCTAATCCCAGCAAAGTCTATGAGATCTACATTAGCTTCTGTGTTTTTATTTGTTTTAGATACATGACAAAAAACAAATCCAACCCAATCTACCTTTTTTTTTCCAAGGGTGCATCTGCATTCTGTTTGCTTTCCAGATTGCTAATAAGATGTTTCATAGGCCTTAGTGGTATAGTCCTGTTTATATCCTACTTCATTGTGTTCATTTTTACATCATTTATCGACTTGTTTTTTTTTTTTATTGTCATGATCACAAATTCAGGATCCAATATTCAGAATATTCACGTATTAAGCCAACTTTCAGTGAACTGTAAGCCATGGCATTAATTAGTGTATTTCCTAAGAAAGGAAAATCTTAAAGGATATGCATTTCATCAGAATTTTTTTTCTTTTCAATATACATGAGGTTTTTTTTTTAAATAGTTTTATCTTTAGCTTCCTGCTCTTCATTCGTATACTCATAGAGACTATAATTTTTTTTTTCACATCTGAATCTCTTTCTTCAGAGATCTCTGTTTTTATTTCACTTCTACCTCCCTCATCCTTCTGTCAGTTATTCATCTCTCTCCTCAAAATTCTCAGAGCCCAGGAAGACTGATACTATATACTGTTACTGACACATTTAAGTGTTTAGTCAGCTGAGAATAATGCATCCTTTTCTCAATATGTTCATTCTGCCCTTTGGCTGCTCTCTGTCAAGGGACATGCTGAGCAGGAGCTGAAATAAATAATTATATTCAGTCATCAGTTTGGGAAACAGAACTAGGGGAAAGATTTAGAAATAGGCCTCCTGTACACTCAGCAGTTAGAGAAAAGAACACCAAGAGGCAGCAAGAAGAGCTGAAACAGAGAGAAAAACACAGGGAAGATGGCCAAGACAACCCAGTGACGAAGGAGGCCAACCAGAGGACTGGAGAACTTAGAGGAAAGCCTGAGCTTCCAGCCAGAAGCCATGAGTTAAGCAATTCTTCTGGGAAAGCTTGACTGTGGGATCATAGCACTCATCAAGAGCCCAACAAGAAGTAACGACAGGTGTAGAACTCTGAATCTCATAAGTCATTCTGTAACCACAGTCCAAAGAAAATAAAAACCTCATTAGAACTGGAAAGTTTGACTTTTGCTGTGCTCACTTGACCAAACTAAGTACTCATACCAAAAGTATCAAGCTGTACTGGTCAGATGTATTGCATAACCTCATTTTGTGTCAGATCTCAGCTGAAAACTGCCTTAACTCCAGAGAAGTTTCGTTTATATAAGCCAACTGAAATACTATATCTCAAAATGAAAAATTAATTGATGTGTTTTATTACCTTTAAAAGCATGCTAATGCGGTTGCAGTATTAAAAAAAAAAAAAAGAACGCTGTAAAAACTAAATTATGTAACCATATAATTGAGGAAACATTGCATTTTTAGCATGCATGAGCAGTCACCTACAAAGTATTTCATTAATGGCCATTACTAAAGGTGATTAGTAAGAGTGCAAATTAATGGCTTATTCACAGAAGCGGATCTGGCCCTGGCAGTGGAGAAGTGCTTGCAACATTGAAAGGTTTTAGCTCGTGTTAGCGTGTACTGGAAATTTAAAACAATATTTAAAAATCACAGAGGGTGGTATTAATATCACAGGACTTCAGGGATTTAATTCGCTTATCTAGTCATGGGTATTTAAAACTATTTACGACTTTAGGAATCAGCCTGACTTCAAATCACTGCTTCAGAAAGGCATGGGTTTCCTGTGGATTCTGTTATATCTGCCATCCTTACTGCAGCCTCTTAGATTGCAGTAAATGTATGCACTGATAATTAATTAAATGAAGCCCTTCATGCCTAGGCCATAGATGTCTACGTCTGAGCTTGTGATCTTTCACTTTTTTCTCAGTCAGTAAACAGAAATTGATGCCTTTACACCTCAATAACAATGGTGAAATGTGTATGTCCTATTCAGAATGATTGCATCAAATGCTGGTTCAATCTCCACTAACTATAATAGGTAATCATCTTAGATTATGTGGTTATTGCCATCTAGCACCACAGTGTTCTTACTAGAAGAACACAAAGCCAAGTCCTCTTCTGTATCTTCCCTTATCCCTGTTCTCTTTCTTGTCACTGTAAGGTTTATGTTGACCATAAAACCATTAAAACCAATACCAGCTTCTGTATGATTGCCTGGTAAGATAAACTGCTATTTGATCCCTCAGCTGTGGAATGATTGACCTTGTGAGCTACCTATTGTCTTTACTTGCATGGTGATAGAAAAGTTTTAGGGACTTCAGCTATTTAGTTTAGTATAGGACACGGCACTATGGGAAAAGTATTTGCTTTGATTCTCACTGTGTCTGGATCACATTCTGATTGTAGTAATCTTCTTTTGCAGATAATGTAATCATCTTCTCATAATAGATCTTATTAACCACATCATTTAGTATGAAGGCTGCTCCAAAAGTAATGCCTATTTTATAGTGTTGGCCCACAGTGTCAGAGGAGGATATTGGTGATATGTCAGTAGAGAATGAATCTTCCCTCCAACATTCTGTTGTTCTATTGCTGTGAAACAGATGGCAACAGAAGGCCAGTCTGACAAATTGGCATCTGACATGGAAGTGCGTATGAAGCAAAGGTGTCTTATTGAATTCCACCATGCAGAAAAAAATTGCATCCGTTCACATTCATTGATCCTTGCTGAACATTTATGGAGACCAAACAGTGGATGTGAGCACAGTGAGGCAGTGGGTGATGCATTTCAGCAGTGGTGACAGTGACATGAAAGACAAGCCACATTCTGAACAACCATAAATAGCAGCCACACTGTTAAATGAAGAACATCTCAATTAGCTCATTCATGTGAATCAGCTAATGGTGGTGACTGTTAAAAAAAAGGTGTTTTGTAGTGGAGAGTTCATTCAATCAAAGATTGTTATTGTTATCTTTGTATATCCGGTAGTTTCCATATAAATAAATAGGTGACATTACTTTTGGAGTGAAGTACATAGATTAGCTTTCTGAGGGACAAACCAAGGGTCAGAACAACTTGAGCTGTTTGCCAGAGAATGCATCTGTTGGTTTTCTTAATAACGTCTTTAGTTGAACATCTGCAGACCTCCTGTGACTATTGACTGATAGTGTCTTCCATCCTCTCACAACAGGGAAAACAATGAAAGAATACTCCAGTGTTTTTCACCTTGGAAGCATCAGTTTCATTTCATCTAGAAGAAAATAAAGGATGGAGCTGACACAAACATTTTGTTTAGCTAAATCAGATTTTTCTTTCGAATAACTAGCTTGTATCCAATACAATTAAAACTATGAAAGACTGTTAACATTTAAAACTATGAGGATACACAAAAATGTAAACCACTGAATTCAGTCTATGAAAGCAAACCATTGGAGAGCTGTGAAAGAGAGTATGTATATAGACATACGGACAGGTGGATAACTTTTCATAATAGTAAAGCCAGAAGATTTTTCCACATCTGCTTCTTAAAAATGAATTTAATTCATTTGCATATAAAACAAAGGATAGAAAGTTCACATCAGATAGTATCTTCACACATGTGCAAAACAGTATGATTTAAACTCAGTGAAAAGTTGTCTTCTATGTTTTAACTTGTGCAGACAAATGTATATCAGAAAAAAGGACTATTTTCATTATTTCAATCAGATTATGATTTTCCAATTTTTCACTTTTTGCTTTGTACATTTAATAAAATTTATTGTAATTTTCAAAATATTTTTACTGGTAAATAAAATACTGTCCATTGTTTTTAATAAAATGTACTTGTTTCCAGATGCTAAACACTGAGAGATTCCACATACTGAGACTATGTGGAAAGTTAAGGCACCACAGTGTATTAGGCACCACAGTGTATTATTCATTGTAGTATTACCCATGTAGTACTGCACCATACTTACCAAATTCAAAATCCTGAACTCCTGAAGGAACAGGATGCTTCCATTCCGGATAAAAAACAAATATTATTTGGCAATAAAATAGATTATTTATACACTGTAAATATAATGTTGCATTTCAGGAATTATTTTTTAAAAATAAAAAATCTACCCATTTTTCTACTGAAAAAAAAATAAACAAGAAAACAAAGCAGTAATTCAGATCAGGGAGGGGAATTACTCTGCAGGAAATACTAAAATGTCTCAATTTTCTGCACAATATTTAAAATGTTAAGACTATTTACAATCAAGAGCTAGATAATCAGAAACAAATATAAAGCAGAGTAGGTAGATACAAGGGCTGCTCTAAAAATGATGCCTATTTAACTATATTCGTCCATGAAGTCAGAAGAGGATGTTGGTGATATGGCAGTAGAGAATGAATCTTCCCTCCAACACTCAGTTAAATTATATTGCTGTGCAACAGATGGCAGCAGAGGGCCAGTCTGAGAAAATGGCATCAGACACAAAAATGCATATGAAGCAAAGGTGTGTCATTGAATACCTCCATGCAGAAAAAAAATGGCACCCACTGACATTCATTGATGCTTGCCAAACATGTATGGACACCAGACAATGGATGTGAGAACAGTGAGGCATTTCAGGAGTGGTGATAGTGACAGTGGTCACCTCTGCTGGTGCATACTAACACTTATGCTAAAGAAGTGCTTTTGAAAATTATGTAACTTGCCATGCACTGATATATCCTCCAGAAAAAAAAAAAAAAAAGAAAAAAAAAATTGATCTGATATTATATTTTATTGCCAACTTAATGACACATAATAAAAATGTTAATATTCCACAGAACATGAAGATTTAACAGCACTGTGTGAAGCTTCACACACTTGTTCAGCAGCAAGACCAAGACCAATACCTTTATTCAAAATGCGTTATGCCCTTTTATAATGCTTCTTATTGATTTTAGCAATCGTGGCGAAAGCGGATTGGTGCAAGCAAGGGGAGCGCATACCTAACACGCGGCAATGTTCCCCTTATATGGTCAAGTCACACGTCTGTAGCCCCGGTCCATTTCTCTTGTCTTTCAAGTCCCACATCACGGGTTCGAATGGAGGTCAACCAATAATAGCAAGCCATAGGGAGGGCCTTTCTCATTACAACCGCATCCTTGCAGTACACCTAATACAACAACTGTGATCATAGCTTCACAGCAGTCCATGACTGTAGATACTTGGTTACTGTCTATTAGTGTGGATTTGCATGTCAGAACTATTCAAAGACAGACCGATAACTGCAAAGTCAAGGAGCCATGCAAGTAGTTTCAAAGTTGGGTCTCTCTGGTTAAACTCATTTGGATCTCTAATTCTTCCTTTTATTCCCCATGCTGCATGTTGGCATACAGGCACTCTGGAGAAGGAAAGGGAGCAGAGGATGCAGGTTTCCATAGAGGAGTTCAAGAAGATCCCCCATAGCTATACACACCCTGAGGTGGCTGGCCTTCTGGCTCTTGTCATGGGATGCAGCAAAGGAACATTTGTCACTGCTTTGGTTGACCTGGTTTATTCCTGTGTCAGCTGCAATGACATGAACATTGCTATTTTGGACTCCACTCCCCAAATCCTTCAGCTTAAAGCTCATCTATCTGTACTATCTGAAATATATCCTTGCAGCCTGAACTTCTTGCCTGTACTCTCAGTAAATTGAGAGAGACAGGAGTCTATATAGAAAGTTTATCTCCTCTGGGTATTCATTTCAAGAAGAAATTAATTTATCTTTGGAGGTGTCTATTTCTATTGACAATAGAGGGGAATCAAAATGACTAGCACAACACAGACCTCTAATTTTTAGACACTTGATACTAAATTAAATGCGACCCATCTCAGATGACTGCCTGGTTGAAAACTGATGGATTTATGACACATACTGATATAAAAATATTGACTTTGTAAGTCAAAGTTTGTATGTTTGCAATTCTTATTCTTTCCTCTTGGTGAAGAATGAGAAATACTAATATTCATCAAACTGTAATTCTTATATTAGAAATTATTTCTCTCTGTACAATATAAATTACATAAAAGAAGGCAACACTCGTTAAAACCCTATCTGTTTAAGTGTTTTAAAAAGTAGAATTTTACAAATCTTTAGAGCATAGCATTAGATTTCTTGTGAATTAAGATGAATAATTTCAAGTGATGAGTTCTAACTCTTTTTTCAATGAACTCTCTGTCATTAACATATTAAAATAAAGTTGAAGTCATTGAATTAGTAACAAATCTTAAGGGTGAGGCTGTCAGAGATACAAAAGGTAAGCTGACATCTAAGTTCTGTTACGAGAGTTTGTATGCAGAAGTTACGCATCTCTGTGACAGACCTGTCTTTGGTAATCTCTTAATGTAAAATAAACTCCTCAGTACAGCTATGAAAGAAACAGTTAGCAATTGGAATCGTTTGACATGGAAAATTGTTACTTGGAGATTACATACATTTGTTAAATGCCTGATGTTTTCTACAGATTTTTTTTTGCTGCAAGCGTCAGCATTGCTGTTGCATGAATCTACCTGTTCTAAATGAGCAATTAAACTATTAGGTAAAATGGATTAAGATGCTAAAAAATTTCTCTCCCACTCCCCACTCAAATTTTTATTTTCTTTCCCCTTTTATCCTGTTTAAGCAAGTGACTTGTTCCTCACAGTAACAAAAGTGAATGGATGACTAAGAGTTGACAAGTGAATCTAGTCAAACTTAATCCCATCTAATCAAATCATGTTCAGTTTCTTTAAACAGAGGTTTTGGTCACATGAAGAAGTCTGAGTGGCATTAAAGAATATGACTAGTGATTCACTGTACTTTTCCATTTGAAAATACAGTTTAAGAAATTTTCATCTATTATTTTCATTTAACAACAACAAAAAAGAGACTTTGCATTAAAATGGAATCTGTGGGTTTGTCTAGCTTACTTGGTACAATTTGAATGATTTCCCATTATTTGTTTAGTTTCTTTTTTATTCTTTTTATTTTTTAATTTCTTCCTTAAGGAAAATTCATATTTTTTTGCCATTTATTCTAGTTTGCCATGTTTTGTTTTGCAATTGTCTTATAATCTATTCTAAAGGATTGTTTTTGTTGTTTTTATTTTATTTTATTTTTATTCCAAACAATAGGTTTGCAAATGCAGAATTAGGACTCATCCAGATGTAGCTCATTTATTTTCCTGGGACTTTCATAGCCTCCAAGCTAAACATCTGTGAAGACTACACCCTCTTCTAAGGAGTTACTTCCTTTTCAGAAGCAATCATATAATACTGAATTTACATTATACTACACAGCCTTTGAAGCAGGCACCATTGCCAGAAGTGAAATCAGAACTCCACCCAACTGTATACTTCAGGAACTTGGAAGTGTTAGTTCACAGAGACACTTTAGAATTGTAGTCTGTGTCAGTGTAATAGTTACAAACCTCCCTAAATATTGATACGTGGCTATTTCAGTTGAGATTGCAAAACATTTCTTGAGTATGTCCTAAATTGCTGAAAGCTTCTTAAAGCTATCTGTGAGTGTGAATGAGACTCTAAAGGATGAACACATCTCATAGCAATCAACATTCTCAGTGTGTTTGTATCTTAAACTTCACTTTGCAAAATTAAACTGCTTTGAGTTTCTTATTTTTTTATGGATTCTGTATGTAACTGTTTTAATCAGTAGAACTGAACACTTCACGATGTTTAATGTACTCAGTAAAACAAACTTGAACCTCTTCGTACGCAGGATCACAGTAATATCTGTGAATAAAATTATATAACCCTCATCTTTAAATGAACTTCAAAAAAGAGGAAAAAAATAATATGAGCAAATATTCAAATGTTTAATACGTACGTGTATTAGTTCCCATGACTCCTAGAAAAATGAGTAATTATTTGTATTGTTGAAAGTGGTGAAAAATTAAACATTCCATACAAAGGAATCCTTTGTTATTCCTACAAGCCAGGAACATTTAAAAACTTATTGTCTTCCAAACAACGACAAAGCAGAACCACCAATTAAATGCACAAGTTATAGAACTATGTGAAACTGCAAAAGTTGTAAGGATAAATGAAGGAAAAATAATGAATTAAGTGGTAGAACAAGACAGATATTCTATCACATCTATGCATTCCTCATTTTTTTTCAGTTAAGAGACACTAAGAATTAGAGTTTCCCTAGAAACTTAATCAGTGTCAGAAGGTACTAATTAAAGGGGTATAATGGGCAGCAGCAGGCAAGGAGAATTAGCAGTAAGCTAACAAATTTGAGTCAAGAAAAATAGAGTAACTGAGAAAATGATAGGAAATAGAAACAGATTAAGAGAATTCAGTAATTGAAAAGTGTAACAGTGGAAACTTGATGTGAGTGCTATGTGTAGACAAAGAGCTGTAAAAGAACTACTGTAACCTTTGTTTTTTTCTTTTAACACAGACATTTCCTGACACACAATTAAAGTAGATTTGGTGGATTAAGAAATAAATGTCTCTGAGCCTGTGGGAATGGAGTTGTTAGATCTAGCGTCTTGGCCATGATCCAGTTTGGATATTGCCCTAATTTTTTAAAGCTGCATATGATAACTTTCTGTACTTCCCATCCTAAACTGCCAAGTAATCTCCCTTTATATTGTCAAACAGATGCTTATTCTTAAGTAGTTTATGAGCCTTTGTTATGAAAAATGTTATATCCAACAGTCTGGGACAAGTAAATTTCATAGAGTTGCCAATAGGAAGTTTTCTGTGGAAAAAGCCATATAGGTAAAAACTTCCCAGACCTCCTGCTGCAATGGTGTGTCCACAGAAGACAAATAGCACAAGTAGGAACATATCTGAACATTTTGATTCTGGCAATTGGACTTCTATTTTTGTACTGGTTGCATTTAATGAACTTCTCTTAAAGAGAAGGGAAAGGATTTGGAGACTTTCTGATGAGTTCAAGAAATGGCATGCATATATATTGTGAGCAGATTTTGGTAGAGCTACTTTCATCCAATCAACAGAATAAGAATTCTGATTTTATACATCTAAACAGAGTAATATTTGTAAATAAATTTTAACGCTGAGACAGACCACTGACCTCCTTAAGTCTTTTGCTGAGCAATGAACTGGGTAATGAATTGTGATATCATCCTTACAATTGTCATTAATGAGAAATTAATCCTTCCCTTCGGAAATAAGACCATTAGTCAAAGTTGATATACTTGCTTGCTAGGACAAATTTCTTCTGGCTATACTTGTACAAGCACAGACAGACATTTTGACTTTTGTCACTGCTTGGCCAGTGCAATAATATGTAGTTATAATCTCAGTAACTAAAAGGGAGGAAAGAGAGTCACAAAATAATTACCCAATTTTTATTTATGCTCAAGGTTATTTTACAGTTTATTTCCTATCTGTATTTAGCAGTGTTTCCATTATGATGGTTTACAGACTCATTATTTCTTTGCTTTATGTATTTATTTATTTATCTTAGTGAACTGAAAACGTACCCTACCAGGAATTCTGTTGCAAACTCTGCTTTCATTGTAATTTTTGTTCTTGCCTAGTAGCTCTCTCTGCTGTTTTGCTACTTCCTAAGTTGATGCGTGTTACAATGGCTAGTTTTGTGTGTTACCCGGTGATGGCAAAGTTCAGGCAGGTTGCATTCTAAATGATCTTCAGTGACAGTTGTCAATGGAGCAAGCAGTTCTAATATGGTGTTTCACCTGACAATGGCCTACTTCTTGGGAAAGGAGGAATGATCGTTCTTAGTTGAAGAGATTTCTCTGCTAAGCAGCTTGCAATTCGTGTGCTAATGGCTAATTTTAATGTATGGGTTGTAACATTATTCTGTCAGAAGTTAAAATAACATTTTCACAGCCTAAGGTAATATGAGAAGTCTTACTGTAACAAGACACCCTGGCAGAAAAGGAACTTTTAACTGATAACAATTGGTATACAGAAGTAAAGAATTAGTTCTCATACTTTGTAGTTTGCATTTATTGGATATATTATAATAGTTTTTATAATATAGATGGTACATAATTATATGACCAAGGTCTGACACAATTTAAAGTTATAGAGAAACTAGTTAGAATACTTATTCCCTTTACACATGACTGCAGGATGACATGCAAAGTCTAGCACCCTCTAAGACGATCTAAGTGAATATATTCATTTTTTGCTGCTTCAGGTGGTTTTCTTGGTTGTAATAAGTATTTAAATTGAAAGGGATTATTCATACCTGATTTTGGTAAACAAGGTAGAAGTACGAAATTATTTGAAAACTACGCGAAAATGTCAAAGCAACACTTCTGATGTCAGCCCCACTGAGATTATAACAATTTGTGTGGATATAAAATACCATGACCTATGTTCAACAAAAAAGTGTGCAACTGAAGAACAGATTGAAATGACAAGACAGTCTTATTTAATATTTTAGTAGGAAGCATCCTAAAATAAAAAACTACCACGTTTGCTTCTTTTTCCTCAAGTGTAATTCAGTCTTTGAAAATAGTTATTATCTCATAACAACATAATTATTTTATGGCCCCACTTTATGGCAGAAGTAGAATTGTTTGGATGACTTAATTATTTTGATGTCTACACATATTTTGAGTTTTTTCAGCAGGTACTCTAGAATATGTCACATCAATGTAAACTTATTTCTGTTATTCATTGTAGTTTGTTAATCCTAATCAGTACTCCAATCTAGCTTTAGTTTGCAACCGTTGTGCAAGGATTGTACTGGCAATGTACATACTCTATTTGCATTGAACTGCAAACGTCATAGAAATACAAACATTGAACCGAAAAAACTACATTTAATATAGTTACTGTATACATTTACAAGTAATATGAGCATGTTTTGGGGAACTGTATAATCACTTCTTACATTACCAGAAGACCACACTATTAATTCCTGTATTGATACAGGCAGGAATGCACAGGGAATATACTTAAGAAGCATAAGCTGTTTTGTGATTTGAGTTGCTGAGGAGGTGATGAATACCAGTCATAAAGGAACGATAGCTATAACTTGTTTTCTCAGCCAACTGCATGCTGTTTGGCAAGTTAACAGGGGCAAATTACATGAGTTATACTTAGTGAAATGTCTATACAGCTGTTTGGTGACTGCATTCAACAAGTTTGTCAGCTTTCAGAGTAATTAACCCAGCAGAAAATCCACTCCCAGATGGCTACTGGAAAGAATCAAATTTGGTGAAGCAATGACAGGTGAGAAAATTTGAGTGAAAATGTACATAAACATCTCTTTTTATAAAATAAAATAAAATAAAATAAAATAAAATAAAATAAAATAAAATAAAATAAAATAAAATAAACACTTTCTTGAAGTTTACAGTGTTGAAACATAGGAACAGGGGTTCTTGAGGGGCAGGGGGAGAGGGCCAGATGACCTCCATAGGTCTCTTCTAATCTTAACCATTCTGTGAGTAGATATACTGGCTCAGTCCATACAGTCATCTAGACGAAAGTACCTCCTGCAGTGTTAATAAGGAAGTAGTCAAGAAAAAAAAAGCATTCTGAACAGGCTTTCTAGGTTAGGTTTTCTAACATACTACCAAAATCCAGCTGATATCAGCTAAGAAGTTTTATGGAGTCCCGTGTGTGTTCTTTCCTTAACTGACTTTTAACTCTTTCAGGTGACCATCCAGTCTTCTCTTGAACCTTGCCAAATATTTGCAGCCACAGTGTCCTTTGGCAAGGAGTTCTATAGCTTTACTTTACATTGAATGAAGAACCACCTGGCTTTCTTTGCTCTGAACCTGCACCCACTTGGAAGATATAAGGATCTGTCCTATCCCTTCTTCTGATGCCCGTGAGTATATACATGACTTTTATATCCCAGGATCTGTCGATCTCACTCTTATTTGAATACTCAACACGTGAAAACCATTCATAACCATTTTTGTGTGTTTGCCTTTCTTTGAAACCAGTTACTGGATGAAGTTGTATTTGATTGGATAAGTGCAATAATCACAATCTATTCGTTGCTCAGTTTATAGCTTATATAAAACAGCTTACATAATAGATGAATCAGGAAAGTGTGATATGCTGAGTCTGAATGATTTTTGGCCATTAATTATAGTGAAGATCAATAAATAAATAAATTCAAATACCTAAATGCAATCCTTCACTATTAATTCAATCTAAATTAATTCACCATAGAGAGTCTGCTTTTACTGCATCACTATGGTGCTATGAAGAAATATATTCATTATTTAAACTGGCTAGGAGCAAGAGAGTGTCTAAAGACTATACATTAACTTGTTTTACAAGCTCTTAGATGTACAAACAATAACAGTGAAGCAGTACTGGATGCATTCACATACCAAATAATGCACAAACATGGTTAACTGAACCAAGGATTTAATATTACTCTTCAAATAAGTGCCTATTCTAGCTATGCTACCCTTCTGTACAGCAAGTTGGAAAACAGGAATTCTTAGAGGTGATGTGAAAAATGAAACATATTGCTGCTGGTAGACACCAGTGGGTGGAATATGGGGGAAATCAGACAATTTGGAAGGAAGTTCAAATAATTCTTAATACCTACACTGTTCCATAAACTATTCAGTAATTAGTCACAAGATATTTACACCTTCTATTCTATATAAACCTCACAAAGCAACCCTCATATTTCAAACAAAAGAGAGTATACCATTTTCCGTGGTCACAATGATGGAGATGGCAAGCAGGAAGTAAAAATTAGATATGTAAAGGACTACATAATATGATTTTTAATAAAACAGAAATTTAAATGTCTTCAGAGTTTTTCATGAACTACCTCCTTAATGGGAAAGTGAAACCTTCGCAGATATAACTATCATGTAACTACCGCATTGTTCATTTTATATAGTGTGCATGTCTTCTGCTTACTTAAATATAAATACACATACAAATAATATATTTAAAATTATTTACGTGTTATAAATTAATAAATTAATGCTTCAGACAAGTATTCCTTGTTACAAACTAGCCATAACTAACAGTATTAGCCGGACCAATAAGGTATGCTTACTTGGACCTCTGATTTTCTTAAGATTTCTTTGAAAGAAAAACTTTTAAAACTAGGTTTTTTTTTCTCTTTTGTTTTAAATGAGTTCTTATATATTATACTTAGCTCTTTTTTTGTCACACAAAATAAAACTACATTAGAATTTCCACTGAAAGCCTTACATGAAAAAGTCCCTAAGTTTTAAGTTCTCTTGCGTACTTACTTTTAATTTCAATACAACTACTGTACCTCTGGGCAAACAGTAAAAATAGAACTATCATTTCAAATTCATCTTAGAACAGTCATTACATAGCATTTACTGAATGTTTGGTATTGGCTTATGTATCATTAATGAAGCAAAGTGCGGGTAATATAACCAGTGAATTAAAATTCATGCCATTGTTTACTTATGATTGTTGTAATTATTAATTTTTGATACTTCACATTGTGTGTGACTATTCATAGGTACCTGTAAATATATTCACACTGAGGCATTTGAGGAAAGATATTGATATGTAAAATGTAGAAATACTAGTGACCATCAAATACTTATATTATATGACCTTGCCAAATGAGTGGATGTTCCAGAAGAATTTAACAACCATTGCTTATGTTATCAAGATGAAAAGTTATTTCACCAAAAAAATGTATTTTAAGAATTATCAACTAAGATAATAAAATACATACAGTAAGTCAAAACTGTGTGTCCAGTTTTGGGCTCGTCACTAGGAGAAAGATGCTGAGTGGTTAGGCATTGAAACATGTTGCCTGGTGACGTGTCACCATTCCTGCAAGTATTTAAGAGATGTGTGGATGTGGCACTTGTGAACACGGTATGGTGGGAATCTTGAAAGTGTTAGGTGGATAGTTGGATTTGATGATTTCATGGGTCTTTTTCAAGCTAAATGATTCTGTGATTATACTGAAGAAGGCATAAGTTAAAACATTTGGAAGGAAGTACAATCTGCCTTCCCTAAGCTTCACAAGTTTTATACTTTATCTGGGCCTTATGATGCTCATTTTCTTGAAAATCTCTCCAGTTCTTATAAAAGAATGCAGTGAAGCGTGTACAGAAGGCCAAAGGCTGGAGAGTGGGATAGGCGTTATTCCACTTTGAAGTAATTGTGGTTCCAAAGGGATTGATTTCTAAGGAAACCCATTGCAAATTCTTCTCGGACAGTTTTCCCTTACACATCAGAAAAATGTCTAAACCCATAAAAGATATGTTTACTATAATATTAAATATTGCAAAATCTAACTTTCTGGTTCTCATCCCATAGCCACATCCGTACTTTAAATTAGGTGCATAAGCTGCCTTTACAATGTTGAGAGAGAACTAGATGCCTCAGAAACTGATCCAAAACTATCAACATTCTAGAAAACTAGTTTTGGGACACAGGCTTCAGGCAGAAACATTAAACTACATGTTTTACAGAATGTTAGGTAACTTTCATATAAAATATTCCTTTTTATTCTTTTATTGTGCAATTGGGAGCAGAGCAGAATCTAGATATTTGACTGTGTTATGCCATGTAAATTCACTTTGGGCCAGATCAGAACTAACTATACTCTATTTTTGAATAAAGAGGAAAACAAGAGTCTTAGCTCTCTACTTGTAGAAAATACCTGAGGAGTCTTAAAGTATTTATGAACAGAAAATAAGGATACTGAATGAGAACACATTATTTTCTTCAGTGTCTGTAGTCTATTTTAATACACATTACCAAACAGCTAGTGCAGAAATGAAACAGAAAGTCTTATAAAACTATATCATACTGCTGGCCTGGCATTTCTGACTAAAAAGTAGGAAATTAAATGTCATTACATTCTGCGTGTGAAAAGTACTTCAGGACTCTGGAGTCCTGATTTATTATATTCTTTGGAGACCTTTGTTTTCCTGCTAATTTTTCCATTAGCAGCTAAGCCACTTTTGGAGAAACTTTCTCATGCTATGTGTGTATCAACTGCTGCTTTACATGAAAAATATCCTCTTTTCTGTTACCACCTTATCCTGTTCTGCTAGTCAATATTTAGCAAGCTGTATTTCATTTCTCTTTTCTGCTTTATATTGCGCCATATTTTATTCACACTTCATTCTCTTATTACATACCTAATACTTGTTTTATAAATAAGCTCAGTGTTGTCTGTATTAGTTCTTCAGACACTCAAACTGAATTAAAATTACTGGACTTCTACTTTTGTGTTTCAGATCATAATACTACAGTCCATTTCATTAAAAACAGTTAAACTCCCTTTGTTTCTCTAATGACAAAGTACGGGGAAGATGCAGTCTCTGAGGGTAAACTGAGTAGAGATTCATAGTGGGAGGGGAAAAAAAGATATATGATTCTGTTATAAAAGTAAAAAGAGTCGGCTATAGGAAAAGCTGACAGCTGAGTGGAACACTTAGCTAGAAAATTCTTACAGGAGTTAAGTTCCTTGTTGATTTTTTTCCATGCTGTTTGAAGATGGTTTATGGGAATTTTGGGATTAAGACTGCCCTGGGTAATAGTGGAATTTGGGAATCTGAGGGGAAAAAAAGCCTGGGAAAAACAATACAAAGCAGACCACAACAAACAACATGAAGCCCAAGAGCAACACCAAAACAAACACACAAACAAAAAACCAAACAAATGAAAAAAAACCATCAACGATATTCAGAGAGGGCCTACCAAGTAGAATGCTTTGGGAAAAACTTTTTGAACACAAGTATTCAGAACATTCTGAATTCTTCACAGAAATACAAAATATTATTGCACTTTTACCAAGGGCACAATCTCTCAGGTGAAAATACTTGTTCTGGGGAGCTGCTACAGTGCTGAACAAACTAATGATTCAGAGCATAAGACAGAGATGATTTTTTTTTTTTAATTTACTTTAACTAAGCTTCTCTTTTCTCTGAATGAAAAAAGTTTTTTATATCAGATCAAATTACTGAATCATAAAAAACACCTGAGAAGTACATGTGAAATCACTGAAACAGACCACTAATACAGACGAGGAATTTAAAATAAACTTTGTGTGGGGATACAGTTCTCCACTTGATGTCCAGTTGCTTTGGCTAGATGTGTCAGTATTTACCAGAATTTTGGTTTCATTTGGCCCATGTTGATGTTGTGGGATTAATGGGATTATTTTAAGGAATAAATAAAAATTATATATATGTATAACATGTATTATATTTCACAGAATCGCATAATGCTTGAGGTTAAAAGGGACCTATGGAGTTCATTTGGTTCAACCCTACTGTTCAAGCAGCGTCACTTAGAGGAGGTTGCTCATGACCATGTCCAAGTGTCTTTTGATGATCTCAAAGAAGGAGACTACATATTCTCTGTGGGCAACCTGTGTCAGTGCTCCATCACCCACGCATTAAAGAAGTGTTTCCTGATGTTTACACAGGACATCTTGAGTTCTAATTTCTGTCTGAAACAATTTCAGTTTTGGTTCTCCAGACTTTCTAACTGTAGGTTCTGAATCTGGTGCAGTTACTCTGTGCAGATTTTCTTTCACCTGGTTAGTGGCTTCTGCCTGATAATTGTCTAATAAATAACGTACATCTTTTTGATGAGGTAAATTAAAAAAAAAATAAAGAAAAAAAAATAAAGAGGTGCAACCCAAAGTGAAATTGCTTGGTAATTGTGAAACATAAAGAAGGTGCTGAGAAATGCACTCCAAGCACTTATTTACATTTCTGACCATTTAGATTTATCTACACTTAAATACAAGGCCTGAAAAGCTAAGCTTATAACTTTGATTAAAATGCAGGGAGGAAGAATTCTGTAAGAATATTTCTTGAAACAGAGAACATGAACAAGAAGAAGATACAGAAACAACATTAATCACACACACACACACACACACACACACACACAAAAGAACCCACATTCACCCCATGAAACTGGAAAAGGTAAAGACTAATAAGAGGATGTTGTGTTGTGTACTCAACAAGTTTTTTTTTACAAAGGAGAACTGCAATCTCTGAGAGGAGGCCAGGGGCTACCCTGTGACATCTACTGTTAGTGCCAGGTTCCAGCTGACTCCAATGGACTAGCAGACAGGCTGGTGGTACCTCTGTGAAAAGACTGAAGAAAGGGTGGAAAACACTGGAAGAGAGGAGGAGGGAGATGAGGTGCTCCAGACACCAAAGCAGATAGATATTCTCCTGCAACCCCTGGAGGAAGAGGAGGTGTTCCAGGCACCAAAGCAGAGATTCTCCTGCAACTGCTGGAGAGTCTGCATTGAAGCAGATTTTTCCTGAAGGACTGCAGTCTGTGGAGAATCCACATCATAACAAAAGTGTAAGAGAGAAGGAGAGGTGGAGAGGAATGTTACATAGGGATCATCCCATTACCCATCAGTTCCCCATCCCCTGTACTGTTAGGGAGTGAAACAGTCAGAGAGATGAGAAGGAAAGGTATTGTTTGAATGTTTGTCTTTTTTTCACTGCCTATACTTATGTTAATTGGCAATACATTAGTTTTCATTAAGTCAGTTCTGCAAAAGGTGAGCAATCTCTCTGTCTTTTTACTGGATCATGAGTTATTTTCAACTTATTTCCTCTTCTTGCTCCATTGAGAAATTTCAGTGAGTGAGTAGCTGTGAGGGAATTTAGCTGATAGCTGTGGCTGCCTCGCTGCAAAAATAAAACAAAAAAAAAGTAAGTAAAGGAAACATTGGGAAAAAATAGAGAACTAAATATATGACAGTGTTTTGGCAATGTGCAAATCCTTGATTCAGTTATACAGAATCACAGAATTACAGGGTTTGGGAGGGACCTCAAGAAATCATTGAGTTCAACTCCTCAGCTAAAGCAGGTTCCCTACACATAGCACAGGTAGGTGTCCAGATGGGTCTTCAGTATCTCCAAAGAGGGTGACTCCACCACCTCTCTGGGCAACCTGTTCCAGTGCTCTGTCATCTTTACTGTGCAGTTCTTCCGCATATTGGTGTGGAACTTCTTATATTGCAGTTTTTGGCCATTGCTCCTTGTCCTATCACCACACACCACTGAAAAGAGTCTGGCCTCATCCTGTTGCCTCCTGTACTTTCAATATTTGTAAACATTGATCAGAGCCCTCTCAGTCTTCTCCAGCCGAAACAGACCCAGAGTTCTCAGCCTTTCCTCATACAAGAGGTGCTGCAGGCTGTTTATCATCTTTGTTGCTGGAGATCACTGGAGTCCACTGAACTCCTTCTAGGAGATCTCTGTCTTTTTGGAACTGAGGAACCCAGAACTGGACACAGTATTCCAGATGTGGGCTCACCAAGACAGAGTAGAGGGAGAGGATCACCAAATTAATTTGCTATTCTTGTCTCTTCATATTACGACTAATATATTATAGGACTGGAAAAGGCCCTTAGAAAGGCAAAGCAAATGAAAATGAGTATGAAATAGCTTCCATTCTATTGGCTGGGATATTTTATCATGGGAAAATCATGTCTTGGGAGAAGAGGGATATAGGAGTGATGTACATATACTCATGAGTATTAGGAAGAGAAGGAATAGGATCTGACAGATCCTCATCTCTTCCAGCTGAGACAAATAGGATGTAGGTTCAAAGCAAAGAAAGGGAGGTGGTTCTTCATGCAGAGGGAAGTAGAGCTGTGGAACTCATTGCCAAAGGACACTGTGGTTGTGAAGTCTTGATAAGGCTTAAGAAAAAATTAGATGGCCATCTGGAGTAGTCATGCAGAGAAGGTGATTAAGGAGAAAAGTCACATAGAACTCCAGAAATTCCTTGAGCTGAAATCAGCTGGATTCTAGGAGCATGTTAGGAAGTCCTATGTCAGTCCTGTTCATCTTCCTCACTGACTACTTGCTTATGACTGCTGCTGGAGGCACACTTTAAAGCTAAACAGTTTGGCAGTCACATACAGATGGCTTGAAGGCTACTCTCTGCTACGTGCTTCATCTCACAGTTTTTCAGATGTAAACCATTTCAGTACTAGACCAACACTAATTTAAGAGTGCATGATAACTGATATTAGAACAAGGCAGTGCTATAAATGTAAGCCAGATATGATAATAGGTTAATTATTTTTTGTCAGCAATTGAAGGAACAAGAAAGTAATGTGCTAGGATTCTTAAGATAGTTCACAATCATTTAAAAGAGAAAAGCTCCACAGTAACATGTTATTCTGGAAAGAATTTAAGACATTTTCAAAAAAAAAAAAACACTTAAAAAGAAAATATCATGTAATAAGGAAAACATTAACATATAAGTCTAAAATGGAATAGGGCTCAAGACTCATGAAAGAAATAATCAGTACTTGAATTATAGCTTTATGATAATTTTTAGATATAACAATGCTTAGCCTTTCTAAAAATTCAAGTATTTGAAAAATGACTACTTAGATTCATAGATAGAAAGTATTGAAATGTTTCCCAACTTAACTAGGTCTCTACACTTGCAAGGGACTGTCTGATTCTCATTTCACTGAACATAGGTATGACTACCAGGCTCTGTGGCAGATGGAGTACAGTCAGACTGGAGTACAGTCAGATTGTCCTGACACTACAAGTCTTGAAAGGTCTTTTCATGAAATCCAGTAACCATGCCATAGCTCTTCAAGGCATAACCTTAGAATCATAGAATCATAGAAGGTTTGGGTTGGAAGGGACCTTTAAGAACTTCTAGTTCCAACCCGCCGCTATAAGCAGGGACATCTTCCACTAGACCAGGCTGTTCAAAGCCCCATCCAGCCTGGCCTTAAGCACCTCCAAGGAGAGGGTATTCACAACCTCTCTGGGCAACCTGTTCCAGCGTCTCACCACCCTCACAGTAAAAAATTTCTTCCTAATATCTAATCTAAATCTACTCTATTCCAGTTTAAAGCCACTTCCTCTCATCCTTTTGCTACATGCCCTTATAAAAAGACTCTCCCCTTAAAGTTCAAAACCTTAGGAAGGCTATCCTGAGCAGAACTTCAGTATAACTGCTGAATACACTAGAGCTGATCTCCTCAGAGTCATTCTGTTAATTCCATAGAAGCGTATGTAAGAACATGCATGTTCATTGCTCTGAATTACTGACTGTAAAGTTGCTGTATCTAGGTGGCTTGGTAAGAAGTCCATTTCAGTCTTCCCAGGCCTAGGACAGATAAATAAGCAATCCAGGAAAAACATTATTTGGAAACTTTGGATTTGGTGAGAATATCAAAGACAGCTTGAATGGAATTATTTTGATCCACTGCACACAAGGGAATTCTTTTCAGTTTTTTCAGTTTGGTAATTTTGAATTATGTACTTAATTAAATACTTTTGCTGCAGTAATAATTAATTTATAAAATACTTATTTTTAACCTAACATGTTAAAAGTGATGCTAGTTACTCTATCTTCAATGAGATAAAGTAAGCAGAAATCATTGTCTGAGAATCAGAAAGAGTTCATTTTTTTTTTTTAAGTTTTATTTTTTATTTTTATTTTTGTCAGTAGCAGTACTTAAGTGTATTTTAGGCTGCATGCTAATTTTTGAAATGACCAGTCTTTCCAATTTCTTTTACATGACTTTACTTGACAAGAAAATCACGGAATTATTTAAGAACTATTAGTAAGTTTGCCTTTTATCTAAATCTTTGTGAGATGCAGTCATAGTTTGAAAAAAACCCAATCACAGAGAATTCTTCACAAAAAAAACAAAAAACAAACAAAGAAAAAAACAACAAAACAACAGTGCAATTCCCTCTGTGAAAATTCCTCAGCATATGAACATTGTCCTATCTCCCTGTTTATTCAGGTAAAGACAACTAGATGTCTTGGCTCTGAAGAATTAGACTACAAAATGAAGTAGGAGAAACTGTTAAGCAGTTATCTTTCTTTCTCTAAAGAAATTCTAGTTGAGTGAACTCCATCCTGGAAATTATTTTTCTTCTTTTCTAGCTCTAGTAATTTCAAGTTTAAATGTATCATCTTTTCTTTACTTTGGAAAGACATGCATGTATGTGTTCAACTTCACCTGAAAACACATCAGTATTCTGAAGCATATGTTCTTTTTTTAATTTGGAGCTCTCTCTTCAGATACATTCGGTTAGCAATCTAAATATGCAAAGTCTGCTTTGTGGCCATGTTTGTTTAATCAGAAAAGTTTTGCAAGAGTAGAATAGAGCAAAAGGTATGGATTCTACAGTAAGTATTATCCCCTAAGAGGTTGTCTTTGTGAAGATTTTTTTCCTTCTTTCTTTTTTTTCTCTCTCCTTCTCTCCTTTCATTGTTTATTTTTCCCTCTTTCTCTCTCCTTTACTTTCTTTTTACAATGGATAACATCAGTTGGAAGTTTTGTGCTGAAAAAAAGACATGAACTGTCAGAAAAAAAAAACAAAAAAAAACAATGGCACAATTTTCTGTCTCTTTTGAACTCTGTAAACATCAGATTCATTAAAGCTGGAGCCTGGAAAAATCATCATGTCCTCATAAATTCCGTAAAAATGCAATACAAGTGTGCAGCCTGCAGGCAGATGATATAAAGGTGATTTAGCATCAGAAAAAAGATAGCATAGAGAGAAATTAATCTCTTGTTCATTAAGTAAATTCTTCCATGGGTGAACAGCTACTCCAAATTTATACAAGAAGAATGGTGAGTATGGGATGGAAAGGAGAGGGAAATTTAATGGGAAATAAAGAGAAAAAAAATAAAAGCTTAGTTAACTTTCTGATTTTTTACAAAGGCTACAACATTTTGTACTCAGATCAGTTTTCTGTCCTTCCTCCTTCTGCCATCCGACTGTCAATAAATAAAAATACTTAGATGCTTGATAAAAAGTGCACTGGCAAATGTTTTGATAAGATATGTCAAGTTTCTTGTAACAACATAACCTTTGGATGTGGATTTCTATTTCCTGGTTACAGTCACTTTAATTAGAAACTCACAACTATGCTTAACCCATCAGTTTGAGTCCTGTCAGGATAATGTGAATACATTATTTTCAACCACAATGTAACCTTAATGAGACTTCCAAGCTTACAGTTCTCTTACTTCTTCTTCATATCTCACTACCCTTCCAAATTGATTATTGGAGAACTTCTAAAGCTGTCTTTAAATTAAGCGCATATGGAAAGAATTTAATTTTAGTGAAATTTTTAACTGTTACTCCATTTGACACAAATACAAGAAGTTATTGCCAGTTTTAACCATGATATCCCTGTGAGATACATCAAGTGCCAGTTACTTGCATGCTCAGCTGTGACAGCACGTGTCAGTTACTTTTGGTTCTTTAGTCTCATTAGCTCTATCAGCTCAAAATTCTATATGAACATTAAGTTTTTCTTTAATTACAAGGGTCTCCTGGGAATGGTAGACAGATAAAAGACAAAAAAGTACATTATTATCCCATGCATAAGCAGAAGAGACAATGGGACAACAGTCAGAAAATGAGCAGGAAGTAAATTGTTGAAGCTTATAATAGTGCTTTTTGCTGGAACTTGGTTTTCAATGCTGGGGCAAACTAAAGGCCAAGTATAAGGTGTTGCACTTGGATGGGCTGTCACAAATATGTATACAAACCAGGAGAAGAACTTGTTGAGAGAGCAGCCTTCTGGAGAAGGACTTTGGAGCCCTGGTAGATGAAAAACTTCACATGAGCCAACAGTGTGCACTTGCAGCACAGAAGGCCAACTGCATCCTGGGCTGCATCAAAAGAACGATGGCCAGCAGGGAGAGTGTTGTGGTTTGGTTGATATTATCAGGAGCAACAGGGACCTTCCCTTCCCCTCTCCTCCTTTTCAGGGAAAAGAAATGGAGATGACCCGACTGAGATCAGGAGAGAGAACTCATTTAATGTAAATGGTAAAAGAATGTAAGATAATATGATATAAAAGGGAGTTACAGGTAGTACATCAAACAAATGAGAGAGAAAAGATTTCTGACTGTGCCACTCACTGTGATGCCCAGAGAAGAAAAATAGTTCTCTCCAGTCACCAGGAATTGGAAATCATGCAGGGAGTACTGGAGACTTCTGGGGATTGTAGTCTGTCTCTTCTCAGTGTATCTTCCTCTTAGAGAGTCAGAGAGCCGGAATCCATGAGAGTATAGCTGAGACTGCTGGAAGCTAGCACCAAGGAAGTGCAGTTCCCCAGTATTGTGTTCCAGTACTAAATAGCTTGCTGCATCATGTCATGATAAGGAAGACTGATTAAACCCGGACAGAGAGGGAGGTGATTGTTCCCATCCTCTCTGCCCTTGTGAGGCATCATCTGGAGTACTAGATCCAGGCCTGGGGTCCCCAGCACAAGAATGATGTGGAGCAGTTGAAGAAAGTCCAGAGTAGAGCCACAAAGGTGATCAAAGAGCTGAAGCAGCTCTCCTACGAAGAAAGATTGAGGGAGATGGGCTTGTTCAACTTGGAGAAGAGAAGGCTCCTGGGAGACCTTACTGCAGCCTTCCAAAACTTAAAGAGAGCTTATAATTAGGAGGAAAACCAATATTTTACATGGTCTGATAGTGATAGGACAAAGAGGAATAATTTTCAACTGAAGGAAGGGAGATTTAGATTAGACATTAGGAGGAAATTCTTTACTCAGAGGGTGGCGAGGCACTGGAACAGGCTGCCCAGAGAAGCTGTGGATGCCCCATCCCTGGAAGCGTTCCAGGTCAAGTTGCATGGGTCTCTGGGCAACCTGATCTATCGCCTGATTTTAGTGGCTGCCTGTGGCAGGGGAGTTAGAACTAGATTATCTTTGAGGTTGCTTCCAACCCACACCATTTTATGATTCTATGATTCTATGATTCTATGATTCTATGATTCTATGATTCTATGATTCTATGATTCTATGATTCTATGATTCTATGATTCTATGNTTCTATGATTCTATGATTCTATGATTCTATGATTCTATGATTCTATGATTCTATGATTCTATGATTCTATGATTCTATGATTCTATGATTCTATGACCTGCTTGTCCAAATGAAGCTAAGAACTTTTCTCCTATGTATAGGTACTACTGTAGAAGAGTGACATGAAAGAACAGCAGAAACAAAACAAAACAAAATGAACTCTTGTAATTCTATCATTTGTTTAGTGCAAAAATTGCTGATGTGTTTAATATTTTATGTTATAAATGCTTTTACACTCTCTTCCATTTAACATGAGGCATATGTTTTTTATAAGTATGATTCTGACATCGTTGACAGAGCAGAACTAGAGCACAGGCCACCAGGTTTGACAAAAGATTTCAATTTTATTATCTGTATTCTTACACATATAAGCACAGCAGAGAATTACCTTCTTAAATCTATATTTACATTAGCAAACTTTTGTATGATGGAAAGCCTATTAATGAGAAGTTATGGCTTCACAGGTATCCTGTGATTACATCCATGGAATCAGAAAACTTCTGAATGCAGAGCTCTGTCCCAACATTGTACTTTTTCTACACAGGAGTGATTTTGTAGATGTAGAAATTACAAAAAACAGTGAACCTCAGCTAGGATAAAGCCTTATAATGAAGGCTTAACAAATTCAAGAAACAAGCTATACACAGACCTAATTTTAGCAAGGTTTTAATACTCAAGTTGGCTATGAGGCCAAATTCACTGTGTATAGGAAGAAGAGCTATGAAAATTTTTCACAAGGTAAAGCATAAGCGATAGTTCTTTAAAAATTTCTGGTAGGTAGGTCTGCCTACTCAAGTGAGATTGTTGGTGAAAAAGAAATAGTCTTATATTTTCAAAAAAGTACTCTGATCTAAAAATATCTTTATACATTTTTAGCAGTAAATAAAGAGTGATGCAATAGAAAATAAACGTTTGATGGTGAAATTTGTGTCCTTATATGCTACAGCACATGGTAGGCCTATTATAACTTGGAATTAATGTGAAGCTTTTGGATGGTCTTGTTTGAGAACTTCAGAATTTTGAGGAATAAAAAAAATCAGTTCAAGAGTTTTAAGAAGCTTGCTTAAGCATAATTTTTTGTAGGATGGATATTATTTAGGGCTTTTTTTCCCCCTAAATCTTTAACAATTAGAGGTTGCTTGTAATACTCCCATGAGAACACTTGACAGTCGTAATTCCCAGGTCAGCACATCATTGGAAGTGTTGTATCTAATATTTTCAAGTTTGTTTTCAAGGTTCTGCGGATATCATCAGAACTGACTGTCCTTGCCTTACATCTGGGAATTTCCTCTACTCTGCCAAGGGCCCATTTAAGCTCCCAGAGCTGTCATTCCCTGTCGTCAAGGAAGGCCATAGAAGGGCTGGTCTCCAGCTCTCCACAGCCCTGCCCTGCCCAGTCACTGGCCCACTGTGCCAGGCCCATCTGCAACAGTTTATGTGCTGGTTCAGCCCATTTCCGTGACTAGTGGGGCAGGGGGACCCATGGACCCATGCCCCGGGAAAGGGCAGGGAGGTGGGCCTAAAAACAAAACAGCTGCAGTGAGCTAAGGAGGAAAGTTAATTTACTAAATATGATATCAGAATGCAAGATAACACAATATAATATAATACAATTGGAATTGAAGCTAATAAATCAAGTTAAATAGGAAAGAGAGTGTCCAAAACCCGAAGACCATACTCTAATGCTGAAGGTGAGAAGGCTAGGGAGGCACACGTGCTGCAGAGACGAGCAGAAGAAGAGGGACATCTCATAACTTGCCAAAAGTTTTATCTTTCCCTCTGCACGGAAAATGGAAACAGAACAGTGAAAAGTCCTCTGGGATATGTAGTTCTTCTTCTCTTCTGAGACAGGTATACCTAGAACTATTCACAATCTACACTACCTGATGTTATGATGTGGAATACCAATAACAACAATCATAAAACCATGACAACACCTCAAGCTGGCTTCAGTCAGGCTCTGACCCCAGGAACGTGCCAGATGCCTGGGGCTGGGGCTTTCTGGGTGTCCTCATCTGCCTTGCTCCTGGCTGGGGTGGTGGAACAGTCTCTGGCTGCCAGGCACTGTCCTGATGGCCCCATGGGTCCTGGTCCCCAGACTACATGAAGATGCTGTCCTGCACAGCACCCAGAAAGTCACTGGTGGGCAATCATGTCCATGAGAAAATAGTAGACTAATATCTTGACTGATCTGTACCAGATGGAAACCTCTGAGAATATTAATTCTGGATGCAGGAAAAATCTGTATTAGTTTCGACAATACATCTCTGATCTACAGTCATAGAAATTGTAATTGGAATTAACCTTGAGAGTCATATAAGTGATTCTCTTGTTTTCAAATTAACTATGTCCAAATTGTTTCTATCAAATATTTGTAAAATGTATCCTTACAAACCTCCTGTAAAGGGAAATGTTTTTCTTATTCCTCATGGAAGTAAGAATAAATTATTCCCTTCTTTGTAACAACAACTCTTATTCATAAAAAGACTATGCCCTTAGTCTTCTACAGACTAAACCATTTTAATATCTACAATCGTTCTTAGTAAGTCATATTTCCTGTTCTTCTGCACATTCTTGTTACAAGTTCTCCAGATTCTAAGCAAAATGAAAAAGTTCTGCTTTTGTATTACAAATAACCGTGATGTTTACACGTTTTGACACTTCCCATCACCCAACCCCTTATTTTTGAATAAAAAAATAAATTTCTTATTTTTCTGAAGAATTCTGCTCAAAACAGATTTTGTTTTTGATGGTCAACCTCTGATTAAGTCTTACTGTGCAGTTTTCTAGCAAGCTCTTCTGTTGTTTCTTCTTTGTTTCGTACAGTGTGTCCCAAGAGTTACTGTAAGATAATCTAAACCAATGCTAAAAGTTAGTAAGAGATAGTGAGTAACTAGTAAGGGATAGTAATTAAGAAATACTTAAAAGGAATTAAATAGTTATCCATTAAGAAAGTGACAAGATCAACTGTTGAACTGAAGTGCCTCTGCACCAGTGCATGCAGCTTGGGAAACAAACAGAAGGAGCTGGAAGCTACTGTGCTACTAGAAAACCATGATACGGTTGCCATCGCCAAAATCTGGTTTGATGATTCCCATGACTGGAGTGTGCCTATAGACGGCTACAAGCTGTCAAAAGGCACAGACAAGGAAGGAGGGGAAGGGGTGTTGCTATCTAGGTCAGGAAAGGTACAGAATGTTAAGAGCTGTCCCTAACAAATAGCCATGAGCAGGCTGAAAGCCTATGGGTGACAGTTAGTTTTGTAGGAAGGGACTGGTGAAGCAATGTCCCTCCCACTGTAAACAACAATAAGGTTTGTGACCACCTGAGGAACCTGAACGATGCGCGAACCCACACATCGATGTGTCCCAGTAACATGTATCCCAGACTCCTGAGGGAATTAGCTGATAGAGTCACCACAGGCATCCACTAACAGTACAAGCTGGGGGATGAAAGTATTTAGCACAGCCCTGCCAAAAAAGACCTGGGGGTAATGGTGGATGGGAAACTGGACATGAGCCAGCAATGTGCCCTCGCAGCCCAGAAAGCCAACCCTCTCCTGAGCTGCTTCAACAGAACTGTGTCTATCAGGTCAAGGGAGGTGATCCTGCCCCTCTACTCTGCACTGGTGAGGCCTCACCTGGAGTACTGTGTCCATATGTGGAGTCCTCAGTACAGGAGAGACATAAACCTGCTGGAGCACATCGAGGGGAGGGCCACAAAAATGATCCAAGAGATGGAACACCTCTCCTACAAGGACAGGCTGAGAGAGCTGGGGCTGTTCAGCCTGGAGAAGGGAAGGCTCCAAGGTGACCTGATAGTGGCCTTTCAGTATCTAAAGGAGAGCTACAGGAAAGAAGGAGACAGACTCTTTAGCAGAATCTGTTGTGGTGGAGCAAGAGGAAATGGTTTCAAGTTTAAAGAGGGTAGATTTAGGTTGGATATAAGGAAAAAGACTTTTACAGTGAGGGTGGTAAGGCACTGGAACAAGTTTCCCAGAGGTGTGGTAGATGCCCTGTCCCTGGAGACTTTCAAAGCAAGGTTGGGCCAGGCCCTGGGCAATGTGATCTAGCTGTGGATGTCCCTGTTCATTGCAAGGGAGCTGGACTAGATGACTTTTAAAGGTCCCTTCCAACTCTAAGGATTCTATGATTCTATGATTTTGTAGTGACTTACACTTCTACTTGTAGGGCCTTTTTTTGTGTGTTCTCCCCTCCAAATACATTATTCTGAACTGATTTGTTTTTAACAGTGTCCTTCATTTTTCCAGTGCCTATAAATAGATCTGCTGACAATTTTTTTCCTCGCTACATTTCTGGTAACTGAGATGAGACTAATACAACAAGAATCTTGTTTCCTAGCTCCCTCCTACACCTCCCCCATTTTTCAAACATACATTCTGCGTTCCTCCTATTCTAACCTAAAAACCCTACCTGCCTCTCATGAGTTCCCAAAGATGAGACTACTCTGATAAATTCTTTCTCCCTTCAAATGAATTTCATTAGACAGTAATTCGAAGCAATCCAGCCATTACTGTATCAACAGCAGTGTCAGAACTGAAGGAGGAAAAAATGCCTCAAACACTTCATTTGAATATTTTGCATAGCTCTTGGATAATCACAGGAGCTATGAAACAAGATGAGACTTTACTACCTCAGAAGAATTTTTTATTCTTCAGTGAGCGCTCAAGAGGCATGAGAATCTTGGGGTCGCTGTATTCACAGTGTAGTAGGAGCTGAGAGCCAGCAATGGGAGCCTCTGAGACGAATGGTACACTTCAGCATCCAGCTTGCCTCTGGGGTGCAGTTTCACAATTAGCTTCAGTCAGTCTAAACCACAGTGTTGTGAAAAGAGATGATTCAACCCTGCCCCTGCATGTCTCTTGGGAGAAAGACCAAGATTCTCTTTTAGAAAAAAATGTGATCTTAAGACATGCACTAGGAACGAGAGGCTCCCAAGCCAGTATTTACCACCACAGTGACAAGTGAAATAATTATTCCTGGATTCCTCTAGAAATACTGCATGCAGCCATCTCTCATACTCTCTTTCTTTTAGGTGCTGGTAAAACAGGCAGCTGCATGCTCTCATGCGTGGATACATATTAATGCTTAGTTATTACCTCAGCAGTATGAGAACAGTTGGCATAGAAATGTCAGCAGAAAGCTTCTGGAGATGGCAGTCCATATCTACTAGAAGAGAATGTAATGACTGATCCCACCAAAATCAGAGAATGATGATCTAGTAAACAGATTCCCTAGACTTAAATTACGATGTGTTTAATTTATGATGCACATGACTATCTGTGCATTTGAAAGGTAATGAAATTAATGTCTGATATGAACTTCTGGGGAAAAAAAACAAGGATAAATTAATAATTTCTTTAGATATGTAGCAGAATACATAGTGTCATCAGATTATATAATAACAAAGAAGATATATTTTTCTTTTTTGAAATGAACACACCAGTACACGATAGGAGCCAACTACCTGCAAGGCAGCTTTCCCAAAAAGGACCTAGTAGTCCTAGGGGACACCAAATTAAATGTGAGCCACTGAAATACCCTTGCCACAAGGAACAGTAGTGGTATCCTGAACTGCATTCAGAGGAGCATTACCAGAAAGTCAAGGGAGGTGATCCTTCCTCTTCTCAAAACTTGTGAGACTGCACCTGGAGCATTATCTCAAGTTCTGGGCTCCCTGTTACAAGAAGGATATGGACATACTGGAGAGATTTCAATGGTAGGTCACAAAGATGATGATGGGACTAAAGCACCTCTGTTATAAGGAAAAGCTGGAAGGAGGATCTTATCAATATATATAAATACTTGAAATGAGGGTACAAAAAAGTCTGAGCCAAGCTTTTTTCAGTGATACTCAGTAAGGGAGTGCTGCCAGTACTTTATTTGGAAGAAAATAAAACCCCTGAAAATGCAGGAATTATTAATGGAGTGTGAGTCACTCTACAGTGTCTCAGTGCGTGGTTAATTAAACTCTTGGTCTTCTGCTTTTCAAAGTTAGTTTTCACTAAATAGATCCTAATATTTCGTACAGAGTTTTCAAAACAGTTCTGCTCAATTCCCATTCATTTAAATTATTTTTAACAATTTGAACACTGTTTCAAATATTTGGATAGAGTTAGTTAGAAACAAAGATTCATCAGTATGTTAGTTGTTCATTAATAACTGTATGAATGGGCAGGAGGACAATACTGCTTAGCTCTAGGTGGGGGTGATCCTTGATTTTTCCCGGCATGTTTCTAGCTCTGCTGACTGCTGTGCTGTTTGCAACATGCTTCCACTAGATGACACTCTGTGCTTCAAAATAGATTTTTTTTTAAACACTGTACCTAGACTTGAGTGATTTTTTTTTTTTTAAATGAATATCTCTCATTTTAAAGACTTGTAGTAGCAGGAAGAAGGTAGGGGCACATTTATAACCGGTCATTAACAAATCAGAAGTAAAAACCACAGAGCTGTCACTATTGCTTAAGTTTACACAGATGCACTGATGCAGAATCATTCTAACTCTGTAACGCTTTTGTATTGAGGCAGTACTATGGAACACAGTGAGGTAAGACTCATACTATTCTGCTGCTGCAGTAGTTTCAAAGATTTCTTAGAGAAATTATTAGCACTGACCTGTTTAGACCTCATTCATTTACCACAATGTAAAATGACATAAAACCCAAACAAACCCACAAACATGCAATTCCTCTAACTAATCTACCTTGAACATGTATTCCACTGTGTTCCTGAGCTTCTTCTGTCCAATTATTTTGTAATTCTTTCCAATATATAATTAAGAGCTACTAAATTGAACTCAATTTTTAAACTGTTGATTAAATCAAGTTGATAGTTTGCTTTCCTACTAAATCTGAAGATAAACTTTTGCTTTCTCATTAGTCTTGGAGCCCAAATCACTACTGCTGAACATCTTATTATTTAAATTATATAGTTAATTGCTTTAAAATAATTAAGATGATTGCTGCCTCGCTACTGTGCAGTAAGGTTCAGTATTTTTTACAGGTAAGAAACAGTGGTACTGGAGGAACTCATCTGAGGCACAATTCCCTCACTGGGAGGATTCTTCAGCACAGTGGGGAATTAACTGGATAAACTGTAATACAGGAGGAAAAGAGTAAGGCTAAATCAAACTCTTGATGTAGGAAAATGATGGTCATGAAAGACTGAATGTATGTGTTAGAGGAAAGGACTGTACAACAGCCCCAAAATAAAGAAAGGAAAGGAAGGATTTTCATAAGATTAAAAAATATGGGAATGAATGTAAAATAAAAAGGATCAAAAATGTGAAAGAAGGAAACCTAAGGACTGAAAAATAAAATTTTGAGGTAGAAGCCAAACAACAGCAAAAACGTATTAAACCAGCTTAGTTTGAGGTGAAATTAAGTCATATGAAATGCTTCTCAGCTTACTGAGTTATGTTACAGAGGTTGCTTCCTGGCCTGCTTTTAGAATCTATGTATTTTCTTTTCCTTTCCTTGGTTATTCTGATGCTACATTTGAAGTTAGTCTTAATTTTAATTCATTTTTATTCATACAAATGGCAAACTCATGAGAAGTACAAAATATCTAATATTATGTTCCTCTTTAAATGGGTTTCTTCTTAAAAATAAATAAAATAATAAAAAAGCAGGAAAAAAAAAACAACCAAACAAACAAAAGCCCAATACGCTGATTTCTAAATGAAATGCAGTTAGTTTTCTGGAACAACAACAACAAAAAATCTGGCCTTGAAAATGCAGTCTGAACTTCAAGCATCACTGGCTTGTTTTTCCCTTTCTCTGTTCTGACACAGTCGATGATGAGTACTTAAAGTTGGACTGAAATTTAAGTTGTATGACCATGGAGTGTCATTTGTGTAATACCACTGGCTTCTGTATTTTTACACGGATGTTTTGAATTCAACTTCCATGAAAATTTGGTTCTAAAAGTGAATGGGAATGAGAGAGGAATCTGGGAGTGCTGGTCAGCAATGAGACAGAATGTGAGTAAGGACTTGACTCCCTAATTAGATTGTTGTTATTGTTCATCTGCATTCCTTCTTGTTTGTGGAGATCAATATAGCCTGTTTCAGCACAGTTCTTCCTTTAAGAAAGAAATACAACTATGAATCATCTCAGAACACTGGAACACAGGAAATTTCATATGAACATGAGAAAAATCTTCTTTACTTTGAAGGTGACAGAGCACCGGAACAGGCTGCCCAGAGAGGTTGTGGAGTCTCCTCTGGAGATATCAATATCCACCTGGATGCTTTTGTGTGTTATCTTCTGTAGGGAACTTGCTTTAGCAGGGAGTTGGACTAGATGATCTCCAGAGGTCTCTTCCAATCCATATGATTCTGTATTTCAGCGATTATGTAAAATATACAATTTCAAGTGTACTTAGATGAGTATGCCCTGAATGTGTGTATGAAAACAAAGAAATAGACAAAACAAAAACAAAACCCAAGCAAACGCTTGAACGAGCTTCCTAAAAGGGTTCCTGATTTCCTAGTGCTCAAGGGGCATTTGGACAGTGCTCTAGATAATATGCTTTAACTTTTGATTAGCCTTGAAGAGGTCAAGCAGTTGGACTTGATGATTTTGCAGGTCTCTTAGAATTGTTCTGTTCTGTTCTAACAAAACAACAACATCAAAAACATAAAAATGTACACATTTTAACATATCAGTCTCCATTTTCAGCGTCTTAAATCAATAATCATTCAGTGTTCCTGTCAGGTTAGATTTTTTTTATTGCATGGACTGCAATCTCTTTCATCTGTTTCTTAAGTAATAACTTTTCTAAATTTGATTTTTATAGTAACAGGTTCTAATTTAACCATTTTAGAATAAATCTGCATTTACATTGGACTGCTTTATGGATTCTAGTGAATTTAGTAAGCTCCAGGTTTTTACATGCACCATACTCTCCAGAGTATTTTAGACTTTATAAGATCAGTAGACCTTAAATGTTCACCATCATCCAGCATCTTATTACATCAAGCCTGTTTCCTAAGACGATTTCTCCAGTTGTCAGTGATCCTGTTAGTTGTTCATTGAACAGTGAAGGAATAGTCTTACTGCACCTTGAAATGCCTAAATGACCCTTTAGTGATTGTAGCAAGGATATCCTTGGTTGAACTGTCAAGGTAATTGAAATCCCACTGGTCAAGAAGTCTTTCTGTTTTCCTCAAACCTAGGGCTTTACTACTTCTCTGGAATTGCTTTTCACTTTGTATATCTTTCCTCTGAACAACTTTGTATGTTCTTCTACATTTCATTCTCATTGTTCTTCTGGGTGGGATTTTCTTCTTTTCTTACTTAAACCATGTTTCTCTCACAACATGTGTGTGCTATAGTATAGCAACTTACTCAGAATAAATGCATATTTAATGTAGAAACTAATCCTTTAGTCTGATTGCTCAGCTATACTGAATCTTTTAATCTACATTTTTAAGATAATGGAGATGTTGTTAAATACTTCTTATTTCTTGATTTTAAATATGTCTTTGATAACTATTTTTTTCAAATTGAAACTTTGTGACTAAAAACAAAATCCATTTTACTAGCTGCTGTTTTTCAGTTATAAAGGAATAATGAGCACACCCCTGAACTCATTCCCAGGACACTGGACAACTTATTCTGCCTTATTATTTGAACAAATAACCATGTAGTGAGAAAACAGTATTTCTTACTGTAAAATTTTTGAAAGTCGTAAATTAGGAAAAGTATGAATAAGGGTTATCTTATCTTGTTGACACAAAGCTTTTTCAGTCAAATTCGGGATTTAAATATATTTTTCCTAATAGGATAGAAAAATCATTCTGCAAGATAAATAAAGATGCAAAGACATTATAGTTAAGGATTTAGGTAGTGAGGAATACCAGTAGGTGAGCTAGTATTTCTTGCCCAGCTTCCATTAGAACTAGCATAGCACATTTATTTCATATGGCTTGGCGGAGACGCAATGAAGATTCGAGGAGAAAGAAAGGATGGGGAGAGAAGAGGGATTTCAAATAAACCTATTGCACAGAAGACAGCAGAACTGAGTGATGTTGTACACAAATAATTCCAAGAAGTCTAAGACATCATCTTTCAATATAAATCTGATTAATAAGCCTGAATATGATTCAAAAAATAAATCTTAATTTTACTTTCTTCTTCCTTCCACAACTTTGAACTTATGGAAAAGAATGTTCACAAAAAGTTGGATTCTCCCCTCTACTCTAAATTTCCTGATATGGTGATTGGGTGATAGATACTAAAAGATGTATGTTACCAAGTAAAACACATTACATTTATTTCTAGTATTTTTAAATTATTTTTATTACTTTTTTGTTGTTGATTTTAATATACAGTATAAACAATAATTGAATAGGAAAAGAAATTTCAAATCCGCTCTTGCATTTTCAAAACTTTTAAGTGAATTAGCAATATATCCAGAAGATTTGTTCTCTGTGTAAAAAAAAAAAAATAGAGAAAGAAGGCAGATGTAGATATATGTTTTTATATTAAAGAATAGTTCAGAGGTGGACTGTATGAAAAGAATAATCTGAAATCAGAAATAATCTACCTGTGATTAAAGCTAGTTGCCTTAAAAATGAATACTCAGAACTGGGTATTTTATGGCTGAATTTATTTTTTTTCTTTCAGTCAGAAACCACATCTCTTAAGAAATACAGAAATAGCTTTCACTACATAGTTGAAGCTTATTTTACGGACATTCAAAAATATCTGCCTTTCTTCTCTGATGCTGGTAGGAATTTTATGAAACTGTCTCACTCACAACAAAATTTTGACATGACAGTATCTAAAAGTTAAACAGACTAGATCATAGCTAGCATTGGTATTTTACAGTCTTCAAATCCTACGCTTTCTTCAGTATTCTAAATATACCTTCTAAAAAGCTCAGGGAAAATAGTGGATTTTTTTTCTCCTGTGTAAAATAATACTTTTCTTTAAAGTGAAGGTGAACAATTTGGCATGGATCAGTAAACCCTTTTCTAAGTCACTGACTTTCTTCAGTTAAAATATTCTCACATTAGTGTTGGTTCCTTTATTTTTATCCATGAAAGAAAACTCCACTGAAAGATAAGTTTGACATTTTTTTTTCCACAGAAATTTTTGCTTAGCCTTCTACCTGTTAAGGACTTTTTCGCTTTCATAATATTGCAGAATTATTGAAGATTGCCTAGTCTAACACCCTTGTTCAGACCACGATCAACTAGAGTAAGTTGCTCAACATCATGTCTGATCAACTTCTGAATATCTCCAGGGATGAAGATATCACAGCCTCTCTGAATAACCTTTTCCAGAGTTTGACCATCGTGACAGTAAAGAGAGACATTTTTGTATGTTTAAGTGGAATTTGTGACTATTGCTCATTGTCCTGTCACTAGATACTACTGAGAAAAGTCTGACTCCATCTTCTGTACCTTCTGCTGTCAGATATTTGTATACATTCATTAGATAGAATCATAGAATCATTAAGGTTGGAAAAGACCACTAAGATCCCTCTGAACCTTCTCTTTGCCAGACTGAACAGTCCCACTTTTCTCAGTTTCTCTTCACAGGAGAGATACTCCAGTCCTTCAGTCATCTTTTCCATTAGTGGACTTGCTCTACCTCACTTATCTAGTTTTTTCAGTGCTGATGTACAAAAGTCAAAATAAATTCTTCCCTCATCCATTGAGATAGTTGTTTTTTTGTTTTTTTTTTTTCCCATAAAAGCCTGTCAGGTTAGTCAGGCATGGTCTTTCCTTCTTTTCCTTCCTAAAATCATGCTGACTTCTGCCAGTTACCTGCTTGTCCTCGATGTTTATGTAAAAGGTTTCCGGAAAAATTTCCTTCACCACTTTCCTGGGGACTGAGATGAGGCCAGCTGGCCTGTAGTTCTCTGGATGCTCCTTCTTGACTATAAAGTGACATTTGTTTTCTTCCACTCCTCACAAATCTGCCCCAATCCTCATGATCTTTCAAACATAAACCAAAGCGGCCTTGCAATGATGTCAGCCAGCTCACTCAGCAGTTGTGCTTACATCCCATCACATTCAATAGAGTTGTGTATGTCTGATTTGTTTAGGTATTTGGCTAGCTCAGTCCTCCTCTACTGAAGGTAAGTCTTCCTTACTCCGTACTTTCCCACTGGTTTCATGGGCTTGGGATTCCTAAAGGCCAATCTTATCAAGAAAGACCAAGGCAAAAAAAGTACTGAATACTTTATTCATTTCCTTGGTCAAGAGGCACCCTGCTCCTCTGATCTACATTTTTCTGCTTATTTATGTATAGAAACCTTTCTTGTTTCCCTTCCCATCCTTTGGCAGATTCAATTCCAGGAAAGCTTTGGCTAAACAGTGTCTCTATAGTTCTCCTGGATCACCAAGTCACAATTCTTCCACATCTTATATGATTCCTTTAAATTGTTTGAGTTTTCTCAGAAGCCCTTTGTTCATCCATGCAGGCCTCTGACCACATTTGCTTGAAATTCTGCACATGGGACTGGGGTTGAGCTTGGAGGATGTGCAATCAACTAACTCTCTTGGGCCCCTCTTCTCTCCAGAACCATCTCCCATGGATTCTTACTTTATTTGGCCAAAATTTGCCCTCCTGAAATCCAAGATTTTGATCCTCCTTTTTTCCTTGTACCCTCCTCTCAGGATCCTGAACGCTACTATTTCATTGTCATTGCAGCTATGACTGTCTCTAATTTCTAATAGCAGAGTGCCTATCCTTGTCAGCTCCTTGATCATCCATTTGAGAAAGTTGCACTTAACACACTCTGGAAGCCTTCTGCACTGCATGTGCCAAGGTGATTGTCTTTTCAGTAGATAATGGGTGTTACAAATTCCTCATAGAGAAGAGCAGATATGAAGCTTCTTCCAGTTTTCTGAAGAAGGCCTCATTTTCTATTTCCTGATCTAGACAATCTAGAACAGATATCCAGCCCAACATCTTAAGTATTGGTTTGCCCTCTAATCCTGACCTATAAGCTCTGAACTGGCTTATATTTCCCAAGGCATCTGTCAGTGCATACCCACTGCTCTCTCTTTATCTGTTTGTCCTCATTGTCCTGACTGAGATTTAGATCTTCAGTCTTCATTGGATGACTGAGATTGTTTTTGTTTGTTTGTTTATTTGTTTTATTGTGGCCATAGCTGCTTACTTCATATGCCTCTTACAATAACTGATTATAAAACATTTTGACTTCTGGCTACCTTTAAAAAAATAATTTTTCTTCTTTTTTTTTTTTCTTTTTTTTCTCTCTCTAACTTCTAAGAAAAAATACTTTGTGTACATCTTCATTGGTAACATACTTCCTGTTGTGCACTTCTTGTGCATACACAGCCACGTACAGGATCAATTTTGTGTAGAAGGTAAGTGATTCCCTATGTTTAGCGACACTGTGATATGTATAAAGTAGTGCTGGCATACTGGACAGTGATTTACCTAATCATTACGCAGGTATACTCACTGGTGTTGCTGCTTTGTCATCCATAGCTACTTTGTCATCCACGGTGTACCAGCCATGGTAGACTATCCTGGGGTTTGCCTTCTGGGACAATACTGGAGGGCTGCATCAAAAACACCATGCCTAAGAAACATATCTTCATTTTTTTTGGTGACAGTTCAGTACATGATTTTGTTTACTACAGTTCCTCAAGTTTTGTCTATGCGTTGTTTAGCAAAATGATTGTTGAAATAGGCCCAAGCCATGCCAAAGAACACCATCATTTAACAGTAAACATTCTAAAAATTTTTGCTTGAGAGGTAGAGATAATGCTGATTTATGTTTTCTCAAGAGATGATCTGAATGAGGGTTAACTCAAATGATGCGCTTGATAATTTGAGATAGATAGTTTTAAAATTTCTGATTAAGTAGTTGAATCTCACATTACCATTTCAAATTGATCCTATCTTGTATGTTTTTCAGCATCTTAATAAGTATTTTAGCACTGCACAATTGCATTCCCATCTGAACATATTACAAGGAATAAAATTCAGAGGAAATCAAATTCAAATGTAAAGAAAGCAAATTCTTAATTTCATGTCACATTTGCATCAAGATGAATACATTTACTCTGAAAAATGTATTTATAAAATTCAGTTATTAGTTCCTAAATGTGGATATACAGCTGCCAAAATGGAGTTACAGTTCAATACTCCTTGCACAACCTTATCTTCTCTTAAAGAGAGCTACTATTGAGGTTGCATTTATCTGACAAATGATAACAGGAGATTACAGCACAGCAGCAAGAATGTTAACTCTAGCTCTGAGTTCTTCCATTGTACGTGAGATCACCATATCTCCTTCCAAAGCAGAAAAATAAGTGTGGCTGATCACTCTGTCAAAGGGCCTTTAATTACATATACTTTAAATGAAGTAAAAAACCCTTCCACTTAGTTATCAGTCCCAACTTCAGTACTCTTTCCCCTTTTTCTGTACTGTCTAACATATCTTCTTTTATCAAGTATGAAGTTTTATAGGCAGAATAATGACTTAAAAGGACTTTTCCTTACAGTTTCATCACACTCCCTTATCTGTAATTTTCAAAAAGGTTTTTTATATATATATTCTACTTTCTAACAAAGATTAATGCATATTTTAACACTTGAGCAGAAGAGTCAAGTAGAAAATAAAGCACAGACCTAAAGCAGTGGGATTTTAAAGTTCAGAAAATTTGAAACGTCAGTAGTTTGTGTACTTCACACTGCTGTGTTTTTTCTTAAATTAATATATTAGTTTGTATACAGTGTTATCTCTGTTTTCACCATAAGCCGTAGTTTTCTTTTGCAGGATCTGTTTATTAGCCAGGGATGACTGTTTCTTGAACAAGATGTGATTGTTTAACAGATGAGTGCTTACAGGGTTCCTATGACTAGAACTTTTAAAATATATAGGGATGTAAACATATACAACTTGTTTCAAATCTTCACAGAAAAGCAGACAATTTCTGCCATACCTTTCAGGATAATGGAAGAGGCAGATAATGGCAGAAGCAGAGCTGTGAGCTTGGATAGTATCCTTTCCTGCTTCTTCTGGATGTAACAAGATGGGAAGAAAATAGGATCGATGGAGATATGGGCTTCTGCTGTTCAGAGGAGCAATCTCCCAGAAGTAGCTATTCTCTTTTCTATTGATAGTAATAGCAGCTGCTCAGACGTTAGGATCAAGTAGATGACAAAACTGTTTCCCTGATACTGTAAACATAAGTAGCTGGCTAATATTTTCTATGTCTAGGAGTAGCCATGTATGAAATAATGAAGCCAATGTAAAGATTGAACAAAGTATGATGTGGGAAGAAACTGCAGAGCGATCTCATGCATTTTATGTACTTTTATGTAAGAGAAAGAAAGAATTAGTCTGAGTTCTCATCTTTTTAGATAGTAATGTAATCTAGTGTCAAAGTACATATAGTAAAGAGGTGGTGCTGTTACTTGAAGCACTGATGTAATTATTGGTCTTGTTGTGTTCTTTCCTTTGCTCTTGCATAACCATTGTCATTGACTCCTGGAAAAAAAAGGTTATCAAATGACCATGCTTGTGATTATACATTTCATCTGAATAATGAAATATCCACAAGTCCGTCCATGCAGCTCCCATCTTTTTGGGTAGAAAATCCCATTCTTTCTCCCTTTATCATATTTATGTTTCTTTATCTTAGCTGTTTGCTGTATGGCACAGTAAAAAGAATTCATCTTGATTTTCATTTGAATTACTATTTAATTATTGAGACAAATACATCTGCCTCAAGTCATGGTACTTAATGCATTTTTTTTAGTGATCAAACCACAGATTTGTGAAGGTGTGTCTTAAAGCTTTTAGTTTGGCTTAAATTTTTTAATGAGCCCATCCTCATTTGATGTGAAATAAACAAATAAATAAAATCTAATTGTTCATTTTGATGTTCTAACTCTACATCTTATTTACAACAAGAAAGTAATTAACTAGTCTGTAAAACTTGTTTGCATTTTGCTAATATTATTGATGAGGAGATAGTTAAAGAACTGCCAGCTCATGTAATTACTCTAAGTTGCCACTGTTACCCTATGAGGCTTAGAGTTCACTAAATTTGCTTGATTTCAAATATTAAGGATTTGTATCTCTTATTATTTGTGTACAGACAAAAATAGATGAGTATTAGCATGTTCATTACTCAGTTATGGACACAGGAAATAGAATTAACATGAAAATTCTTTTTATCTGACAAAATATTAACAAGCACTGCTTTAAAAAAGTATAATTATCCCCTTTAGATTAATTGTATTTCCTCTTAAATTGACTTATAACTTTGCTATATCCTTTCACAAACTTCTATCAGGTTTTTATGCTTTCTGCGCTAAAATCTACCTCTTCAAAAATGTGGTTAAACTTGCAGTTTTCTTTTTCTGTGACATCCATACAGAACTCAGTGTTAAAGAGTTTATAAAATTGAGAAAAACATAGGAACGAAGTTATGAAATTTAGTACAATACAACAATTGTAATTACTGTATAATAAAGAGATCATATTTATGCTAAGGTTCACAATATTCAAAGTTGTACAACAGATGTGTAGATGGAAAATATACAATGAAATTGTATCTCATGCATAAATATTTTAATTCCTTTTAATTTTCACTTATTTTTATATATAACACATATATAACACTTATTTTTAGTGTTATATATGTATATTTAGTGTTAATATATAACACTTACTTTTAGAGTTATATCAGATGAAACTACTGCTAAATTACTGTAATTACTTCTTTTAAAAAACAGTAATTAGGATTTGCTAGCAGGCAAGGAATTAGCATGTTCAGCAGACCATCTGGCTTGGACTGTATGAGCTGCAAATACTTTTTCTTCTTTTCTTCCCCTCCCATCCAGCTCCGTGCAGATGCCGCCAGTACTTATCTAAAACCATAGAAAAGATTATGATTTCTTGATTCCTCTTGGAAGTTCCTTGTAATGAATATAATAGAAAATAAGCCTGTAACAGATTTGAAGTCAGCAAATACACTTTCAGTAAAATATACTATTCCCAAGTAATGCCATACATTGTTGCCAAAAGGAAATACAGAGTCTAGATGTGTTCTCTACATGGAAAATTTTTTAAAGTCTATTCTAGTGTTTAACTAGGGCATCTTTAAACTTTTGAAAACACTGCATAGAAATGCTTAGCCTGTCTTAAGCTCATTATTAAATATGCTATCCAAATATTTTCAGTAACAATGTATTCTACTTTGCAGCTATCTTTTAAGTATTTGAGGATTTGTATTTCATATTTATCTTTTGCAGAATATGTTGGAACAGGTTTTTTTTTTGTTTTGTTTTGTTTTTTTCCTAGACCCACCTGGTTTTGTCTTCTGAATTTTCCTTCTGTCATATTTTTGGAGAGGAATGGGAAGAAGAGATGGAATTAATTGCATTTTAGGAATTGGGATTTTTAAATAATTTATTATTCCTTCATAGTTACAATACTCTACTCTTGTTCTTGAATTTGAATCTTTTTTTTGTAAATTTCATTTCCTTCACTTCCCAAACGGATTGAAGTTTTATTGTACTTTCCAATGTACAAGTAAGTCTGAAGAAATTCCCCCTTGCTAATGTCAGTTCAATGTGTAAGTCTCATTGAGACGACATCCATATTAGAACATTTTTTTCTCTAGGATGAAGACACTCTCTCTCATTTATCTGATTTATTAGCTCCAACTCCAATTATAACATTCTACCTTGTGCTATGCCACATTCCACTATCATATTTAGTAAATTAGTTTTCTCCCTTAGCTCATTACCACAGTTTTTAGGTCTATCTCCCTATCTATTTCCCTTTCCCAGGACGTGGGTTGGTGGGTCCCTCTGCCCCATTAATCATGGAATCGGGCCAAACCAGCCCCAAACCATTTGACACTGGGGAATCATTGTGGATATAGTCAAAGTTATTCAGTTTTTAAAAAATCATGACTTTAGCAGGACGAATGCATATCCAGTGTTGTAGCTGTTGTGACACAGGAAACCTTATAATTCCTGAAATTCGAGATGATCTAGGTAAACCAGTTTTATCTGTTGAGACAGTTGCTCAGAAAGGTGGTGGATGACCTTTTCCTGGAGACATTCAAGGTCAGGCTGGATGGGTCTCTGAGCAACCTGATCTAGCTGTGGGTGTCTCTGCTCATTGCAGCACGGTGGTGGGTCATGTGTTTCAGCAGTGGCAACAGTGATGTGAATGACAAAAATGGATTATTTTATCTTTCTTTCCAGTGGAGAACAATGTTTATAGTAAGTGGATGTATGTACTGAACAGACTAATCTACATTGTTATTTTGTTGTCTATAAGTTAAGTATCAGGTAGGATATATTGTTTATACCCTATATAGTTTGCATCCACAAAAGTAACGTATGAGTGTTTGACAGGGAATCTCACATACTGAAGTGAAAGGAGATCAATTGAAGGCATTACCTGAAAACTGGATAAGTAGTAGCAATCTGTTTGTTCCTCATATGAAGCTACAGATTAACTAGAAATGTTAAAAATAAAAGCAAGAACTTCCTCTCTTTGATAAATGTAAGTGACCAACATATTTTTCAGTATGTAATGTTAAACACTTAATGTAATACATGACTTCCTTTTAATGAGAGATAAAGTCAACTCTCAGAATTTGTCTATATTAAAATACTCTAAAAAAAAAATGCTAATTCAAAGACTGTATCTGTATGTTGAAGAATTTGCTAAAAATAAACGTGAAGTTTTACCTGAAATGAAAAACAAAGATTGTGTCAATTCTCACTAGTTGAGAGTATTATTTGTTGTCTCAGAATCAACATGTTTTTCTTTAAGTGAAGAATGAAATATTGGCTTATCTTTTACCATCCATTGTCGTAAGTTTAATTATGAGACTTCATCTCAAAATGAAATTAGTGATTACCTTAAATAGAATGGACAATTCTATTACGGTAGGACCGTTCACTAGTCAGGTATCTTATTAGGTTGGAACCAATTTTCATAGAACCATAAAATCATAGAATGGCTTGGGTTGGAAGGGACCCTAAAGATCATCTAGTTCCAATCTCCTTGCTATGATCAGGGTTGCCACCCACTGTCTCTGTCTGCCCAAGGCCCCATCCAACCTGCCCTTGAACACCTCCAGGGATAGGGCATCCACTGCCTCTCTGGGCAGCCTGTGCCACTGTCTCACTAACATCTGAGTAAAAAATTTATGTTAGATGTTAGGAAGAAATCTCCCCTCTTTTAGATTAAGGCCATTTCCCCTTGTCCTATCAATATCTGCTCATGTTAAAAAAAAAAAAAATCCATCTCCCTCCTGTTTATAAACTCCCCTCAACTACGAGAAGGTTGCAATGGGGTCTTCCCAGAGCCTTCTTTTCTCCAAGCTAAACAATCTCAGCTCCCTCAACCTTTCTTCATAGGAGAGGTGCCCCAGTCCTTTGATCATCTTCATGGCCATCCTCTGGATTTGCTCCAAAAGCTCCACATCTTTCTTATGCTTCAGCCCCAGGCCTGGACATAGTACTCCAGATGGGGCCTCACAAAGGCAGAGAACAGAGGGACAATCCCCTCCCTCTTCTTATCAGCCACCCCTCTTTTGATGTGGCCCAGGGTACAGCTGGCCTTCTGGTCTGCAAGCGCACACTGCTGGCTCGTATCCAGCTTTTCATCCATTGGGATCCTTGAGTCTTTCTCCACAGAGCTGTTCTTAATGAGCTATTCTCCTGGTCTATATTCATACCTGGAATTGTCCCAACGCAAGAGCACCTGTTGCACTTGGCCTTGCTGTGTCTCATTAGGTTCTTGTGCACCAGCTTTCCCATGCTTCCCCTCTGGAAATTTAAGGTGTGAAACCTGTGAAAATACAGGATGCAATACAGGATACAACAGACAAATAGTTCAGAACTTCAGCTTGTCAAACATTTTCAGTTCTAAATTCATATTACATGTAGAGCAAGAACCATTAAAATCTTGACATTTACTGCTGATGGTAGTTAAACTTCATATGGTATTTGCAGTACTCCCCATTCCAAGCACAGGGGGAACAGCAAATGCTTCACTGATGGTAAATACCATAGAGTGTTAAATGTCAAGACTTTAATGCTTCACTGTAATCGTTATGGGATAGATTCTGATAACTTTGCTCAAAATAGGTAGCATCTTGCTCCTTGAAGAATCTCACTATCTTCAGCAGGACTATTTGTGATAACGTTTGGTAAAAGAAAGAGCTCATATTTTCAAGCCTGCTATTGTATGCATTCAAATTTAGAATAATGGTTCCATATTATGTCCTTATATATGCCCTTTCATTATACAAACATGCAGTCTGCTATTCAGCAAATACAATGAGATAGAGAACGTAAAAGATTTATCTGTACAAAATAATGGTTGACATTTAGCACACACAAAAGCCAGTAAAGTCAAAGTTATGGTTCCCAAAGAAACCATATCTCCCTTGCATAAACATATTTTTTTAATGTACATGCACAAATTGGCTGAATTATGGTTTCCATGGGAACAGTATCACTGTATATACAAATTTGTCATTTCTCTATGTAGAGCACTCAATAAGAAATTGCCTTTATTAATAACCATGGTTTCTTGGACTCCAGCAATGCATCCATAAAAGTTGCATGAACACAGAGCCCGGAAATAATTTCCTTTACACTTCTATTTACTATTTCCGTGACTGATAGTGTAAACTTCTCCCTTTAGTCTTAACCGATGATCTTTACTGCATTTCATGGAAACTGCCTATCGTTCACATGAGAATAAGGTGTTTATATTGCTCAAATGTTCAGAGATTCCACTGTTAGGTTGTCACGGTATTATCTAAGGGTCTGCGTCCGTGACAAGGGGGACAGGCCCGAAAGAAAAAAAAACGAGAAAAAAGAGGAAGGAAAGAAAAAAAAAAAAATTGCCGGCGGTAAGGGCCAGCCCCCGGGCGGTCCGGTGGCTAAAGCGGCAGAGAAGCCGCGGAGCCGCCACCTGGGAAGACAAAGGGAATGAGGGAAAAAGAAAAAACAAAAAAAACAGCAGCACCAATCTGAGGAGGAACAACCAACTTTACTAAATAATATATCAAAATGAGGCTAGTAGAATTATATTAGAGAGTTTACAGGCTGAAAATCTTACACAGTAAACTGCAGGAGGACCACGTGCTTTCTCCGCCAGGCAGGAAGGAACAGACCCCGCGTCTCCCACGCGGCTTCACCACCCCCCCCCCAACGCAAAGACCCCTGGGGAGTGCACCTCCTCCCCTCCCCCTCAGAGGGCCACACCAAAAAAGGTAGTTTGCAGTAATCAGGGAATTAACTCTTTAACTGCCCGTACCTTACATGATGTAATGATGTGGAATATCGACAACAAAAAATCACAAAACCATAACATAGGTGCATGGCTTTATTAATGTGTGCAATAACCTAGGCATGTGCTGAGGGCTTTTTAGTCATTTGCCTATAAAACATGTCTTTAAGACAGCTGTATGTAAAATATTTAAAATTGTTCTCAATTTTTTTTTCAAGGGTGGAAATATAATAAAGCCTGTTGAAAAAAACAACATTGTATACATGCACTCTTTATGATCCACATTGCTCTAAAATAACTATGAAAAAAAAATTTTCCTCTTATGTGCTGTAGGATTTTCTTTCAGAAATGAGTGTGTGAGGAGAGATTTGAAATAGAAGTCCTGTAGTACATCCTAAGTCCATATAGTTACCCTATATTATGCAGTATTGAGTGTGATGGATTTATTAGAAGTTTTAAATGCATTTTTTTGTGTGTGTGTGCGCAAGAAGATAGGCTATTGGAGTGTCCTATTTTTTTTTAGTTTCATTCAAAGTTTTATTTCAAATTTACTAACAAATTATATCGTATGAATTCATGTTGATTCAGTAGAAGATCTCATCAAACTGGTCTGATACAAGAAAATTTCCTTTTTTTTTTTTTAGTATTAATGTATTTCTCTATTAATTTATAATTCTGTTCTTGGGATTTCTTGTTTTCCATCTCCAAAAATAACTTATAAGAAGAGTAAAAATATGGAGGCTACTCTGAAATGAATGCCTCCTATTTATTTCCATGTAAACTACAACAGACAGAAAGAGCACAATAACACCATTTGTAGCTGAGAATGTGCTCCACCAAAACACTGTTTGTCCAACATAGTTACCACCATTAGCTATACTTTTTGCCACCAAGGAACAAGAGCCTGTGTGCTGTGCCTGTAAAACTCTGAACCAGTTGAAGTGACCCACTGTCTCTGTCACCACCGCTGAAATGCACCACTCACTGCCTCACTGTGCTCACATCCACTGTTTGGTCTCCATAAATGTTCAGCAGGTGTCAATGTATGTCAATGGCTGCAATTTATTTTCTGCATGAGATATTCAATTCTACCCCTTTGCTTAGTATGCTGTTCCATGTCAGACAACACTCTGTCAGTCCGCCCTTCTGCTATCAACTGTCACACAGCAACAAAATACAATGGAATATTGGTGGGAAGGCTCAACCTCTGCTGCCATACCACCAACACCCACCTCTGATGTTATGGGCCAACATCATTAAATAAGAGGCATTACTTTGGGAGCAGTCCTTGTACTGTAAATGTTCACATTATGATGCTAACCTAATAAAATTAGATTGCTAAGCTTTCAGACTTTTGAGCACGAACTTCTGAAATCTTCTTTGATTTTTTGGAGTCTGAGTAAATGTTTATTATCTCAAAAAATATTGGATGATAACCAGCACATTCTAATGTGCAGTAAGACAAACAAGATCCATTCAGCTGAGTCTATATGCGGTTTCTTGTAGAAAATAGAAGTTCTTATAACATTTCAAATGATGCACTGCTCAAGACGGATTATCAAACCTAGGAAAACTGGAAGTAACGTACTTCTTGATTTAGTATGATGAGTACTCTGTCAAGGGACTGATCACAGTACGACGATAATCTTAGAGTTTTACTTTGAAAAACAAGATGGTAGAATTCTTCATGGGTTCCACAATCAGCACCTTGTACAGCAGCATGGAGATAGAAAGTACTTTTAGACTGAATTTTGTACCTAAGTTCTGTCATTTTTATGACGATTTAAACCATTTTGTAAGTGGAATTAGTACGATCATACGTACTCAGTATTGTTTTCATATTCTTGAATAAGAGTAGGAATCTGTAGGACAAAATTTATCTAACCATTATTAGGATAGTCAAAGCTTCAAGTAAGATGTTTTCAGTAAGTATATCTCCTATTTGTCTCCACTGCCCAGAAACAGTGTACGGTTAATAGCTTATCCTCAGCTGTAGACCTCTATACCTCCTAAGCCAGGTAAAGCTGATCCTGTTCCGTATGTTTGTTGGTTTTCTTTCCTTATAACTACCTCTCCAAAATCAGCGGAGTAATCAAGAATGTTGTTGATTGGTTGGTTGATTGTTATTTTTGCTTATTTTTTCTTTCACATTAATTTACTTTAAATCTCTGTGTTTAGTAAATTGGCAGTGCCATCATTGGAAAAGTAAGAGAAATCTTACTAGATGAGATACTGTGTATTCAGTTTATACATATTGACTTTCTATGATGAGTATTTTAAAGTCTTAGTAAGGCAGTTGCATAAACAGAAAAGGAACATAGCCCAGAGAGATCTCATAAATTACTAGATTTAACATTTGCTGTAAAGAAATACAGTTAGTGTAAAATTATAAAAGGAGTAATCTACTTTTACATAGAAAGACTGATTTGTGATCTTGAAACAGAATAATTGTAATAAAAATAGTCCTCTTCAATAACATAATTTTTTTAGTTGAATGTACATAGACAAATTCCCAGTTTTTAGTGATAATGTGACATTTGATTTGAAGAGGCAAAATATTTATGCTATATAAAAGACCCTTCAATAGTAAAGGAGTATCAGTGTAAATGATATTGGGTGATTGTATTAACATAAACAATATCTGAAAGTAGTTGTATAAGGCTAATGAATTAGGATATAAAATACTATATTTAAAGAGAAGTTCTGTAGAGCTGCTTTTTCCAAGAAGATATTCATAACTTCTATGATTTATTTAATTTTTTTCAAGTCTCTTCCTTGCTATGGATGCACTTGTTTTATTTTCTTCAAGCAGTCTCTTGAATTATAGAAATGCTACTTGTTCTACTCCCCTACACTAGAGTTGCGAGAATTTTCAAGACTATAATCTAAATACAGTAAATGCAAAAAAAAAAAAAAAAAAAAAAACAACTCTGGAATTAGAACATAAAATCTTAGTTATGTGCTCATTTTGTAAGAAAGAAAATAATTTATGAACAAACATAGAGATAAACTTCATTATTGGCATTACAAAATGCTCACTAGGAATGAGAGATTGAGACTGAAATGAAAGATCTGCAATTGTAAGTGGTAACAAACCATTCAAGAGGAGATGGTTTATATACAATTATTATATTTCTTCTTGATATTCTCCAACCTCAAACAGAACATGTAGAACCTTCTACAATTCTAGAAAACATTTGGATCACACTAGTATTATGACTGCAATATAGACCAACTCAGCTGGAAGATTTTTCTTTATATTCTTTAGCTGTTTGTGGATTTCTCAGAATGATTCTATAAGTAGTAGTAGTTAGCGGGGGCACCTTTTATTCAGAATTGCCCATGCTCCCAACAAAATAACAATAAAAAAAATCTTACTGTGAAATCCATTATATTTTTATTATATTTTCTTATGGAGTATGTATAACTGCAGTATATAAGTACCTGCCACCTAAAGCTTCCTATAAAATTATTTTGTAAAGTATTCTTCAATTTCTGCTTCATAATTTTCTTTTTGATACCATTTTCAGGACTTTTTTTTTTTTAGTTTTAGTTTGGAATAGCAAAATAGTTAAGGTACAGAAGGCTTGCATCCTTCAGTTTCTGATTGTGTAGCTGAGCAGGCATAAATGCATAAAAAATATAATTACATAACTCAATGTTTTGAAATTGGCAGCTCTGCCAATTTTGTGCAAGTTGCTAGTCACAGAAAATGCCTTTTTTATCATAATCAAATGAAATAATAGAATGCATCCCAGAAAATCAACATAAACGCTGTTTACTTTGGCACAATTGCTTACATAATTTATGGAGATGGCAAGCAGGTTGACAGCAAATTGATACTTAGACAAATCTGTTTCACACAAGTGCAGTTAATCAAGTTGTCCTCTGAATGTGTTGAACAGAATGTTAGTTGATACAGTCCCTGAAGAAATTAAGAAACTAAAGTTATTTGAAATAATGTTTGTCCAAAACATGCAACCTCTTCCAAATGCTACTTGCCTGATTACTAAAACTGAATAAACTTACCTCTAAATATCATGTAACAATAATATAGTCTGTCTTCCACTCAATTTGGAGGAAAATACATCTCATTTATCTATCTGTGCTGGCTTTTCATTCTAATTTTGCTGTTCTTAGGAGTAATCTGCCTTAAAAGTGTCTATTAATGTCCCAAGGTCTTTCTTATTTAAACAAAATCACTGGTTCAGACAAAGTTTTGGGGAAGATAAAAAACTTTCTTGTTCGCTCTTCTGAGTTAATAAACTGGTTACATTCTGTTGATGCTATCTCCACAAAAATATTATGTATGGCTATATATATATGAATATCTGTACCTCTGAACACAAAAATGTCATAAACTAACATCTTTCTATGTCTTTTTCAGTTAAATGAGTATTTATGGAAGCACATACAAATCTTAGAACAACACATAAGAATCTGGATGTTAAACTGTATCTCCAATACTGTATCTGAGCTATGATTTAAATGATGTTTTAAAACATACTTTTGAAAGTAATACGAACACAAATTTAAAAACAAAATGGTTTGGCAGCTTGTCAGGAGTGGAGATCACAGAATCATAGAATACCCAAGTTGGAAGGAACCTATTAGAATCATCAAGTCCAACTCCCGCTTCATACGGGACTATTTAAAAATTAAGCCATATGTTTAAGGGCATTGTCCAAACACTCCTTGAGCTATGTCAGTCTCAGTGCCATGACTACTGCCAGCACTCACTGTTCCAGCAGCTGGATAACCTCTGCTGAAGAACCTTTCCCTAATTCTCAACTTGTCCATCCCCTGACACAGCTCCATGTCATTCCCTCACGTCCTATAGCTGTCACCAGAGAGAAGAGATCAGCATCTAATTCTCCACTTCCCATGTGAGGAAGCTGTAGGCTGTCATGAGATTGGCGTTTATGACCACTGTACAAAGCTTATATTGAAATATATTTCTGTTTAATTAAGAAAGTCAATATTAATTGACTATTAATTAAGTCATATATGCTATTCTAAGTACTTTTAAGTAGAACAATTAGCAGTATTACTTTAGTATATTGTCCTTTTTTTTTGTTGTTCAAATTCAGTGGTTATACAAACCATTGTTTGTTCAATGTCACTAGAATTTGCTTTTCATCTCTTATAATATGAGACAGTCAAATTACAAGACATGTAGGGTGAAATATCAGCCAACAGGTCATTTTTCCATGGCTTTGGAATACTATGAGAAAAAGAAGTGTTCTAAGAAGTAAATGTTTGTGTAGCAGATCTATGTTTGGCAGATAATGTAGGATTTGATGCTTGAACTGTAATTGCAGAAAAAAAGGATATCACTGTTAGTTTTTAATTCCTGAAGAGAAACAACTCAATTCTGAATAGGATCCCATCTGTAATATACTGTTCACGAATTTGTCAAGTGTCTTAGTGGTTAAAATAGAGACCCCAAAAGGGAGAGATTTGTATTTACTTTTCCCTATCAGTAGATATGAATCCATGTCTCATGGAAATGTGCTGAGCTCTACTCCAAATACATATGATATTCTAAAAGATGTTCCTGCATGAATTCTATTTCTGGCTTACTGTGCCCCCAAGACTGAAGACATCTTGAAGCCAGAGAAAGGTGGTAAGGGAAAGGCCTGAACTTAGACTCTGCTCCTCTGCTCCCTAAACTCTCTGAAATATATATATATATTTTTTTTCTCTACTCCTCCACTTCTAGATTGCAGTCATTGCTTAAAAATGAAAAAAAAAAACAAAAAAAAAACAAAGACAAGTAGAGCAAATTACACATTTAATTCCTTTGGTAAAACTATTATTTCTCTAATCCAATTAATTCTGACTTTAATTTATTTATTTTTACTAAAAGTCAGCAGTCTGGGGAATGCAGTACTTTTTCACACTGGCAGTATCCTTACCTTATTAGCTAATCTGCCTGAGAGATGAAATGATCTGCCTGAGATTGCTTAACACAAATATCCATATTTCATCTACATTCTTGAAGGCAGACAGATCATTACATATAGGATGAAATTCAGATTTTCTTAGACGTTTTCAGCAAGCCAGCAATCCTACTGAACAAACTTCTGAAACAGCTTAAGTCAAAGCATTGTGTGATTGTATGATATGTCATTTTCAAATCCCAGTAATCCTTGAGCATGACATAATTACAATGCAGTGAATGATCAGAGAAATTTAATGTAAAATATATTGCCGCACAAATAGCATAATAACAAAATCTGGCAATCTATAAACATTTGCTTTTGGGTCCCCAAATCTTCTTGAAATAACTCTGGCTTTAGCCTTTGATATTTTTGGCAAGGGAGAGCTTTTGACTAGACACAATGCATCAGTCAGTGCTATATGCCTGCAGGCTGGCCAGTTTAATATTACTTCAAAATTCCTATAAAAATTAATTTCTGCTTCCTTTTTCTTCTTTGAAGGCACAGATTTGGGTCTTTCTGAATACTGTAGTACAGTTTGTCACAAGAACTTTTAGGAATTTAACTACCAGTAAGACTGTTAGCTTTTTCTAGTGTCCCAGATACCAAAATTACCATGCAGATACAGAGCAATATAGAAATTTTTCTTACTAAATTGTCTCATGAAAAGGTGGCTCTTATACAAGTAAGTATATTTTTAGATTAGAGCTCAAAAAGAAATGACAGTAATTAAGGTCATATGTGGAACATAAAGTTTCCACGTCAGATTCAGACGCAAAATTATGATAATTCTTGAAAAGAAAATGGATAAATCATTCAGATTTAGATGAAAAAAAATACTATGCACAACAAATTTGATTTGGAATGTAATATGCAGCTATTGCCTTAATTCAAAGTAATAACTAGTTTGAAATGAACAGTTCAGTTATAGTCTCCATTATGTGTTCTCCATCATGTTTTTTGAAGTTTTCTAAAATTTAACATCTTTTTCCTTAATTGGATCAGCAGAAGGTCTCCTTTAACAGAAGATAACATTAATCTCTTTTCATTTCCTTATTTTCCAAATTGCACCCCTTCAGAACCTGACTACAATAAAAGGATAAACTGAAAGAGAGCCAACTCAGCAGATGAAAACTGCAAGAATGCTGGCAGAAATGGTATCCAACCTCCAGGTTTTGACAATATAAATAATGGTAACTGCTATGCAAATTTTTGTCATGAAACAGCTCTTTATTCTACAAAAATCTGTACAATTTGTGAAGGTAGCAGCTGACAGATAGTTAAAACTATTGAAAACCATATTGGGAACATTAAAATAATCAAGACTTAATGCATGCATTGATTTGTGGATTAAATTGTTTTCTTGTTTCCCTTAAACATGTATTGTACAACCAGATAGTGAATAAAGGGACACTGTTACGTTTCTGGAAAAGCATCTCAAATAGTTGGAAGGCTGAAATCTTACCAGCCTCCGTGGACATTGCAGTAACACATTATCACATATTTACTCTCGATAATGATGGACACACTAATATATTTTAAGCAAAATCATAAGAAGTTAAATAGTGACCTTTCTCAGTAAATTGTCTGAACTTGCGGAAGGCTTATTCACTCATCTCCGTATTTTGTTAATGGTCTATTTTGTAATAGAAATACACTCATCTGTCTTACTTCTCCACTCATTTACAACAATTTTTGGAGCTATTAGGTGAGTCGTTTCTAAACTGTGTGGTTGGCTGTGCACACATATATGTTTATAACCATGAGTATATTCACATTTACACGTTTATATGTATATATGTTTATATGTGTGTGTGCCTTCTGGGAATACAATGTCAGTCTCACTACTGGTTGGATGTGGGGACATTAAGCTGTGGCAGACTTGTCTCTGTTGGGCTGGGGAATCCGGAATGATATATTTTCCTCCACCATCAAAGCATATCTATCACTCTATTTTGTGTTTATAAGACAATTTAAGCATCTAAAATCCTCCTGGATGGACCATGAGGAATGTTTAACACCACATTAAACCGTACCGTAATCTGGATTTCCCTGTCTGGGAATATGTCCAGATGTCACAGTGATCCCCCTCCTGTCTTATATATATGTTCTTATATTGCAAAACATTCTGTACATAATGAGGAAAAAGGAAAAGCTAGGTGGTTTCCCTTTAGCTTTCTTCTTGAAATGAGGCCAAGCTCCAGCTAGGAAATGTATTTCAACTCAAGATACTTCAAGGTTCTCCAATATAGATTACATATCTCATAAATTATATATATTTTCATATATTTTTAATTCAGTATATTACTATAAAATACTTTGAGGAGGAGATTATAATGAAGAAGAAAACTATTATAAATATTATTTACTGTATAGTATATGGTGGCACTACTGAACTTGTACATAAAAAAAGATGTACTCATTCTACTTTTAGCACCAATAACAAACTGAATGCATGCTTGTTAATGATTTTACTTCACTCGTTTTACAGTAATTTCAGAAATAGCTGTCCATACTTTTCCAAGAATTTCTAGTAAAGCTAAGAAATTCAAGCTATTATTTTTAAGTTGATGTGAGATAAGAGATTTTCAAGGATTATGACTATTTCAACTAAAAATGAGTGAATCGACGCAGATAAAACAAGAACTAAAATAACTTTTGTCCCTCCCTTGAATAAAACTCTTGTTGACACTTGGAAATGTTATAACATTTTCATTTTTTCAAATGTATTTCTTCTGGCTTTATCTACTGTTTTGGGATGGTCAGACCGAGATATTGTAAGGGAATCTGACTTTAAAAAGCATTATGTTCCTACACTCTGGAACAAATTTTTTGTCTGAAAAAGATACAAGTAGAACTGAGAGAGAAAAAGGGTTCTTTTTTATATCCTGCAACAATTCCCTGCTGTGGCTGAGGATGGATCACACAAATTTAAAGGTTTTATTTGAAAAAAAAAAAACCGAACTCCCTCCCCCCCCAGAAAAAAAAAAAAAAAAAAAAAAAAAAAAAACCAAAACCACTAGGAAGGGCAGTGCATCTATGTGGGTAAAAAGAAAAATTGGCTTCATGTCCCTTGGTCTCAGCCAAAGAAGTGTGTATTTGAATTTTATTTTTTTTAAATACCATATTATATATTTCAAATGATAAAGATATGCTTTCTTCTCTCTATTCTGCTTGCTCTTTTTTTTTTTTAATAGAAATATTTTCCATATTATTCTTGAAGAAGTTTCAAATATAAGCTTATAGAATACCTTTCAATATGATAAGTCAGTATTTCAGATAAAAAATTATTATTATTTTTTTTAATTTCAAATATCTCCTACCTCATGACCAGTTTCCAAATCTAAAGCATATAAACAATCAGATTTACCCAGAATTTTATTAATATTTGGAATGAAAAATTAAGGAATCTGTCTCTACTTTTTAATATATTTTCTTAGAGAAATTAATGAAATAATAATAATTAAAAAAAACAATAAAAGATAAAGATATTAGAAAAAAACAGGTTCTGATTAGGACCATTCTAAGACTCCTTTTAAATACACGTGTGTGTAGGTAAGATATAGTATGAGCTCTACTAGTACTCCTCCAAAATACAGAACAAGAATCAGAGGGTTTGGTAGGGACATCCGGAAAACATCTAGTCCAATCCCACTGTTAAACCAGGTTCCATACACTAGGTTGCACAGGAATGTGTCCAGGCAGGTTTTCAGTATCTCCAGAGAAGGAAACCAAACAGCCTCTCTTGGCAGCTTGTTCCAGTGCTCTGTCACCCTCAAAGTAGGGAAGTTCTTTCTAATGTTGACATGGGACTTTCTGCATTGCAATTTGTGCCTGTTGCTCCTTGTCCTGTTGATGAGCACCACCAAAGAGAGCCTGGCCCCACTGTCTTGACTTTAGATAATTATAAGTATTGATAAGATCCCCTCTAAGTCTTCTCTTCTCCATACTGAACAGTCCCAGGACTCAGACTTCCTTCATATGGGAGATGCTCCAGGCCAGTATATCTTTGTGGCCCTCTGCTGGACTCTCTCTAGAAGTTCTCTGTCTTTCTTGAACTGAGGACCCCAGAACTGGAAACAATGGACAGATGTGGCCTCTCCAGGGCAGAGAAGAGCAGGAGGATCATTTCCCTCAACCTTCTGGCCATGCTTTTTTTAACGCACCCCAGGACATCATTGACCTTCGTGGTCACAAGGGCACACTGCTGGCTCATGGGCAACCTGCTGTCCGCTAGGACACCCAAGTCCTTCTCCACAGAGCTCCTCTCTAGCAGATCAGCCCCTAACCTGTAATGATGCATGTAGTTATTCCTTCCCAGACGCAGAACTCAACATTTGCCCTGGCTGAACCTCAGAAGTTGATTCCTCACCACTCAACTCTCCAGTCTGTCCAGGTCTCACTGAATGGCAGCACAGCCTTCTGGTAAATCAGCCACTACTCTCAGCTTTGTATCATCAGCAAACTTGCTGAGGGTGCATTCTATCCCTTTGTCCAGGTCATTGACGATGTTGAACAAGACCAGACTCAGCACTGACCCCTGGGGGTCCCTCACTGACCCCTGCTAGCTACAGGCCTCCCAACTAGACCGTGCACCGCTGATCACAACTCTCTGAGCTCTGTGAGTCAGCGAGTTCACCATCTATCTCACTGTCCACTCATCTATCCCACACTTCCTAAGCTTACTTAGGAGGATGTTATGAGAGACATTGTCAAATGTCTTGCAGAAGTCAACGTCCACAACATCTACTACTGCTCTCTCCTCATCTACCCAGACAGTCATGACATCACAGAAGGCTGCCAGGTTGGTCAAGCATGATTTCCCCCTGGTGAATCCACACTGACTATTCTTGATAACTGTTTCTTCCACTTAGTTGGAGATGACATTGAGAATTTTATGTTATAGATGAGATGTATGTTGGACTCAAAGTAAACCCTGTATATAGTGCTAATCTGGTATTTGAAGACTGTCATTCTTTCATTAAATTAAATGCTGAACTCTTTCTCCTAGGACAGCTGGAAAACTGGCTACTTTGTATAAAATGTGATACCTAAGAAAGCTTTGAATATACCCTTATATACAAGATATTCAATTTATTTATTTACTTTCTTAACTATTTATTTATTTATTTGGAAGCAAATAGTGATCAGTATAAGTTTTCACCTGTATGCTTCATTATTTGTGAACATATTATTTATAATCTTAAAGTCTTACTCGTTCTAGAATAGCATTTTTCCCCTTATATTTGGCATCATCTGGCTTGTATGCATATAACTATTGTTTTCACAGGAAATACATGTTTTTTGGTAGTGAATTCTCAGTTTGTTACAATACTGAGCCAAGAATAAATAAAAGAAAGCTAAGGCAATCAAATGACTTGGTTTTATTGCCAATATTTCTGAACTATGGGTAATTGTTTCCGTCCAAGTGTAAAGGAAGAGATATAGAGAATGTACTTATCAGCCTCAAGCAGAATAAAGGCCAGAGAGTTTTTCACTATTATTTTAACTTCTGGATGAAAATAATTGATAATAAAATTTGAAAACACAGTTTAGCAAGTATTTTACAGTAGAACACAATAAAATGTCTACTAAAAATGCATAGTGAATGAATTAATACAATACAGAGAAGGGTATTTTTCAATGGAAGCTTTTCTTCTCTGATATAAACATCATTCTGAATTTGATTTTTGTCCTTAATTCTGAACAACAACAAAAAATGCCCAAATAAATTGTGCTGATAGATGTGGAAGAAAGAGAGAAAAAGGATGGCTTAAAAAATAAAAAATAAAAAATAAAAAGATTTATTTTTACATAAAGAAGAATTTACACTTTTGTGTTCATTATAAAGATTTTGACAAAAGTTCACTTTCTCATAGACTTCCATGTATATTTGAAAGAAGACAAGAGTATATCGTAATATGCAGGGACTATTTGTTGCTGAAGATATTCAGAAGAACATGGGTTGACTGCCTCCCACCTACGAAAGGGAAAAGGCTACCCACATCCATCAGTGTTACCTATGTTTTAGTCTACAGGAACAGCTTCAGAGCACATATATAGAAGGACTGAAAGTGATGAGTACAACTCACCTAATTTGAACCCTAAACTAGCATAAACACTGCTAGTATAGTGAAAACTGAACTTGTTTGGAGGGAAACTTAACATTTCCTGATGAGTGATGGAATGGATTGTTTATTTATGTTTTTTAAGCTCAACTGGAATTTTAATAATAAAATTGTCATATGAAAGAAGGAATCTAAGAATATTATATATATTTAAAAAAACACATTTCTAAAGAGATAATTCAAGGAAAAATGAGAAGATCATCAGACTCTGATAGAAATTATTACTTTAAAATAAATGGCATTCATTTAAACTCTGGAGCAAAACTTTTTTAAAAAAATTTCTTCTAAATAGTTAAATAGTTTTTATAGACATTGCATAGTATCCTTCATTTTTCTTTTTAAATACAATAGATACCAATATGCTTTATATGGTAAGCTTTTTGCAGTAACTCACTGCATAATATACTCATGTTCTGAAGATGACAAACTGAATTATACAATGTCTGTAAATATTTGAAAATTAATATATAAAAATTAAAGCATATGATTATATATATGTTTATTAAAGGTCCACTATCAGAAAAATAATAATAATATGTAAAATCATAGAATCATAGAACTGTTAGGTTTGGAAGAGATCTTAAAATCCATCTAGTTCCACCCACCCTGCTGCAAAGTTTCCACCCACTAGACCAGGCTGCCCAAGGCCCCATCCAGTTTGGCCTTAAACACATCCAGGGATGGGGCATCTACAGATTTGCTGGCAACCTCTTCCAGGGGCTCACCATACCTGCTTCCTCCTAATATCTAATATAAAGCTACTTTCTTCTAGTTTAAAGATATTAGCCTTTGTCCTATAACTAGACTGCCTAATAAAGAGCCCCTCTCCCAATTTTTTGTAGGTTCCCTTTAGGTACAGAAAGAAAAATAAAAATGTTTTTATTTGAAGTAAGAAGGTATTATCCTTTAAAGTCAGTTTTAGCAAAGGAAATTACATTTAATTACCATCTGTACAAAACAAATAACATTACAAAGATACCTCATAACTTTTGTCCTGTCTTATTGCAGTAAATATCTTTTTTGACTAAAAACATATTTCTTTGAGGAAGGAACAATCAAGTTGAGTATCAGAATGTCTTTAACATGCAATTAGTGCAGTTGCAAATGCAATATTACAACTGAGTAGTAATACAATATGGTTGATATTCATTATACTTACGGTTAGATGTTTCCTAGAAAAACGTAGGAATTACATTTTTTATGAATAGCCTTTCCAAAAGATTCTAACAACAACAAAAAAATTCTTAGGAGAAACTTTAGAAGACTGCAAATTTTGGCTCTCATGAGATAATTCATGAGATGTTTTCTTATGTCAGAGGAAATTTAAAGATTTATCTCTTCCACTTCTGCCTTCCAGTATGTGGGCTATCTCAGTCTATGCTAATCATAGCTACTGGTATGGTGAACAGAGGAAAATATGTGCACATTCAGAAGATGATTCACTCCAGCAGTCTAGGAGGTGTTATTAACAGGAGATATTTTCTGTCTAGTTATCTCTGAGGGACTCTAGAACTTTTTACCAGTTAAAGTTGTACATGGTTTGACCCAACGTTTCCAAAATGAATTGAACATGGAGAAAAGACTGGGTGATATTAACAGTGATAGCAAAGGATATTATTGTCAGAAGTATCTGTAGATTTACATGCTGTGTACCAGTGTTAAATATTTTTTAAGACACAGGTGGAATGAACCAATGGTTGCAGTGACTTTTGTTATTTTTCTAGAAGGATGAACAGGTCTTCTAAGTAATGCATGGAAGCCTGAGGTTACTGAAATCCTTGAAATCTTATTGAGAAACAAAAGTCAGGTGATTCCCAGGAGAGCTGTGGAAGTAAATGCAGGGCAATAAGCTACTGCCAGAATTTGAAACAAAGCAATTAAGTGGAGGCAGTCAGACTAGATGTTAACTGTGATCTTTTTTGTCTTGAAAGTGATGAATTAGGTAAAGACTGGGTCAGACATCCACTCAGTGATCAACATACTTATGAGATTAAAAGGGTTTGTGTTTATTTAAGGGGAAAAAATGTTTTCAGAATTACAAAGGATCGGATATCAGTGTGCAATAACTCAACATTAAACAAATGTTCAATTTTTGTGCTTTTGAATATGTCTTACAGAGCAATGTGGAAAGGGTACATTTGTAACATTTAAACAATTATCCAATATGTAACAAAAAATAATAGATTTGTATCTGAAGAGGAGCTACAAGAAAAAGTGGGACAGATTCTTTAGCAGGGTCTGTGGTGATAGCACAAGGGGAAATGGTTTCAAACTTAAAGAGGGCAGATTTATGTTGGATGTAAGGAGAAAGTCTTTTCCAGTGAGAGCTGTGATTCACAGGAACAGGTTGCCCAGAAATGTGCTAGATGCCCTGTCCCTGGAGACTTTCAAGGCAAGGTTGGACCAGGCCCTGGGCAACGTGATCTAGCTGTGGATGTCCCTGTTCATTGCAGGGGAGTTGGACTAGATGACTTTTAAAGGTCCCTTCCAACTCTAAGGATTCTATGATTCTATGAAAATTATAAGAAAATCATATTCATTCTAAAATCAGAAATGAAGGCAAGACAAGGGAAGGCAAGACAAGGGAAGGCAAGACAAGGGAAGGCAAGACAAG
>NC_034409.1:150289426-150435053 GCF_002078875.1 Numida meleagris | reverse complement strand
TTATAAGAAAATCATATTCATTCTAAAATCAGAAATGAAGGCAAGACAAGGGAAGGCAAGACAAGGGAAGGCAAGACAAGGGAAGGCAAGGGAAGGGAAGGGAAGGGAAGGGAAGGGAAGGGAAGGGAAGGGAAGGGAAGGAGTAGGATGTTAGGAGTAAGGAAAACATCACCACTATAGAATGATTGTTGCTGACGGTACTTGGTTGAGCAGTAGATCAGCTGTTTCCTTGCTCATTTCCCCAGTTTGTGATATGATATGGATGATATCTCTGGGTTTGAGCAAACACTGGCTGTGTCACTTCATGTCATTTTGCAGTAGAACTTCACTAACTGGTGAAAAAGAGCAAGAAGGTAAATGGCATTTGGAGATAGGAAGGAACACAGAATGGAAAACAAAGATGCAACTCATTATTTCCTAGGCTGATTCTTATGGTTGGTGAATGAGCAGTTGTCAGTTACTCCCACTCACAAACTAAGGTCAATTTATCACAACAAGCCTGACAATGCATAAATGAAGAATTCTCTTTTCACTACTCCTGGAATTTTCAATCCTCCACCTTCCATTTTTCCTTTCTTGAGAATCCCCCAAAGACATAGGAGATAGAACAAGCCTTTTTTCTCCCTCTCTCTCTCTCTTTTTTTTCCCCAAAAGTAGACCTAATTTTTAGTCTATTGACTTTCAGAGTCTTCCTGTGGCCTTTCTTTTGCAGCTTTCTTATCAACATGCATAATTCATTATATGCTATTGTGAAATTTTTAAAAGTTTAATTTTTTTGCTTATACGGTACACTGATTCTTCATTAACACAACAGTGAACTACATCCTTCATCTCCCTCTGAAAGCAAGGTACTAACAATATTTCATATTGTTTCTCCACACATAAAAGAAAATATAGTTCATAGCTCAGGTGGTTTTCTATTTCTAACCCTGAACCTCCTTCAAAATTCATTTAAACAGTAGGTTAGAGGAATTAGCAAACTAAGATTGCAACTGTGCAAGTACCAGGGTTAATCGTGTTCCTTGAGAAAGGTCCTAGCTGAATTAAACCCAAATGCTTTCACACTCCAGTAATATTCAGCTGAACAAAAGTGCTCCAGCTGCTCCCCTCAAAATTTCAGACATTGTATTACTTTTAACAGTCAACTAATTTCTTTGCAGAATAAAATAACTGCATCCCACTGACCCATGCCCTTGGTGAAACTTACTCACTGCTATTTTTTTTCATGGACTATACTGCTCAGAATTGCAATCTGACGTACAATAGGAATATTTATGCACAATCTCATTTAAGCTCAGTGGCAGGATCCTAAAGGAAGACTAAATGGCATTGTGTTTCCTTTCCAAAAAAAGTAGAAAGCCTGAAAAAAGATGATAAATGTCTTGACATTTCGTAGATAACAAGATGAAATGCATAATTAGTACGTTCATATTTTTAATTATGTTTCAGGTGCAATTCCTCTACTAAAAATGCATTTACTCTACGATGATCAGAGTTCATAGTAATCTGTACCAATCAACTATTCCTGTATGTGCAGTAGGTGAGTAGTTTCTAATCCTAGGCAATATCTTTTAGAATTGGACTGTAGAAGATTTAACCTGAATTAAGTTGGGAGACTTTGCCAAAAAGATGCTAATATACTGTGAAGTGTGAGGAGGTATTTAATAACCTCTGTTGTACAGGAATGTTGATGCTTTATGTTACATAAACTCTGCCTACATAGAAGCTGCTAGCAGGGCAGCATTAGAGTGAGTAGCAAAGAGAAAGCAGCACACAAGACAAAATCTATGTCTACAATAGCAAGATTTGACAACCACAGTCAGTAAGTCAACTGTCAAAGCAGGAGAAAGAAAGCAATGAGCTGGCTTCAGAATTATCTCACCAAATGAGACCTGTTCTGTTACTTGGTTTGTCTATCTTTGTGCTTTTTTCTCTTTCCACGAAAAAAATGTTTGCTTATAAAACTGACTGGTGTTTGCAATAGGAGAAAACTGAACATCACAAGATAAAGCTTAATCACCTGTTGTCTTTGTGTAGAGGCTTGAAATAATACTTTATCCAAATTACATGAACCTTGCCTTCATTGCTGCCAACCAAGTCTTGACAGAAGTGTTACAATTACATAGTAGGCAACAAGATGAAGCTCAATTAATTCCTTTTCTAATTATTAGACTTCTTTTTATATAGACCAAGCAGAGTGTGACCTTAAGGGAAATATAAAAGGCTATTGATAACCTATGTTTGTAAAAATTCCTTTAGCAACATTCTTAATGATCAATTCATTAAATTTTTTATATAAAAAAATAATAATCTCTGGTGCAAATAACATATTGTCAGAGATATGAGAAGCATGGATGAAAAATGTAAAATACGAATAATTAATACATATATATATGCTGTGCTAATTACATGAAAAACAGAATAACATCAGGACAACTGCTTCCTCCCTCTTTCTGTAGGAAATGACAGTGGTGATTGGATCAGAAAGGAGGAAGAGGTCTTAAATGAGAAGACACACAGGTGGTGAAAAGATTAATGTTGGATCTAAACAGTACAGGTGTATGGCACTTCTTGAAATGCCTAGGAAATAAATGGGATATTTATGCTCACTGACAGGAAGAGGAAAAGCCTGTGCTTGATTCTCTTTCTCAACAAATGAAGTGCTGAGTAAACTGTTCTTCTGATTTATTATAGTGGTATCAGCTGAGACACCTACTGAAAGATTTCCATTTTCTGTATTTTTCTGTATATTTCTGTATTTTCTGTATAAGTCACTATTTCAAGAATCTCATCTAAACATGAACGTTAAAAGTAAAAAATATGTTGCAGTAATTTTGGTAGTGCAGATACACAGGGGAAACTTCTGAAACAACTAATATTGCTCTTATTATGTATTTATACAAAGCAAAATAATCTTCCAAAGCCTGAATATTTTCTCATCATTTGTTTTTGTAATCCTTTGACCTAGTCAGTCTTGAACCCGTCCCTCTGCTGCATTTGTCTGTTGATTTAGCATTTATTTGTTTTTAGTTCAGTCCATATCCATCCTCTAATTACTTATACCTGTGAATAGTTTAGCATGAGAGATTGTTTCATCATACAGGGTCTGGAATCTGGCCATGTAGAATTCTATTACATGAAGTTAATCTCCACATAAATTCTGAATGGAGATCAGGGATCTTTTATCCCTGTTTTATTACAAGAGAAGGCAAATAAAATATAACTTGTTTTGAGATTAAGAAGCTTCTACTGAAGAAGTGAGATATCAACAGAAAATGCATAGTATTGAATAATTTTACACAACATTTTTAGATGGAGTACTTTCTTCTGATATATTATTTTGAAAATTCTAATTTTTTCATCCGCAGATCAAAAAAGCACAAACCCAAACAAGGAGAGGCAGTGTTACCGCATTTGGTAATTCTTTTGAGCTACTGAACACTTAGGCTAAGAAAACCACAACATAATTGAATAAGTAGCATGGGAGGGGAGAGCTATTCATAATCTTAAGAGGACGAATACAACAAAGAATCATAGTATACAGAAATAAATAAATTAACTTGCCTTGACATTTTTCTAACAGCATATTATAAATTCAGCATAGAATCATAGAATATCCTGGGTTAGAAGGCACCTCCAAGGCTCATCAAGTCCAGCTCCTGGCCCCCCACAAGACCAAAAATCAATCCCTACATCTGAGAACAGTGCCCAAACACTTCATGAAGTTCAGTAGCTTGGTTCCATGACCATTGACATAGAATCATAGAATGGCCTGGGTTGAAGAGGACCTCAAAGATCATCCAGTTTCAATCCCCCTGCTGAGTGCAGGGTCGCCAACCACTAGACCAGGCTGCCCAGAGCCATGTCCAGCCTTGCCTTGAGTACCTCCAGGTATGGGGGTTCCAGTGTGTCACCACTCTTTGGAACAGGTTGCCCAAGGAGGTTGTGCCCAAGGAGCCTGTTTCTGACCCTCTCCTGATGCAGCATCATGCCTTTTCCTCAGGTTCTGTGTCAGCACAAGTCCCTCTGCTCGCCTTATGAAGAAGCTGTTGGCCACTGTGAGGCCTCTTCTCAGCCTCATCTTCTCTGGGCTGAACAAATCAAATGACCTCAATCCCTTCTCATACCTTTTGCCCTCTAGACTCTTCCCTGTACTTGTAGCCCTCCTTCGGACACTCTCTAATAGCTTTATGTCCTTCTTACACCATGGCACCCAACCCTGCCCCCAGTGCTGGAGGTGAGGCCACACAGAGCGGATCGAGACAACCCCTCCCATCACCCTGTGGCAGCGCTGGACCTGGTGCAACCCCTTTGGGCTGCCAGAGCACACTGCTGGCCACATTCAAGTTGCCATCAACCAGAAAGCCCAGATAACTTTCCATGGGGCTGCTCTCCAGGATCCCATCCACCAATCTGTACAAATAACCAGGATTTCCCTGTCCCAGATGCAGAACACAGTGCTTGGTTTTGTTAAACTTCATGTGGCTGGTGATTGCTCAGCCCTCTAATTTGTCAAGATCTCTCTGCAGTGACTCCTTATCTCTACCGTACCTTTCAAAACAAACTGATATGTAAATGATGTTTTACTGAATCTTTTAATCATTAATCTAATCATTAATTAGCTTAGATTGCTGTCTTTAACTTATTGGATGAAATTCATCCTTGCAAAACTTCATGCCTCTTAAAATATTTTCAGAAAGAAATGATTGAACCCATGGTGCAACTCCTTCTGTATGAGTTACGATGCAATTATTTGAGAAGTGTTAGGTACAGCTTGGATTGTGATTTTCTTTGATTTGATGAAGTTGCTTATATGTATTATGCTTAATCAACGCATGAGCAAGACAGTGGCAGATAGAACATATGAGGGTCACTGCAAAAGTAATGTCTCCTATTTATTTCCATGGAAACTACAACAAAGAACACATTAACATTATTTGAAAGGGCAAATTCTCAGCCACAAAACACTATTTTTCTAGTCACCACGATTAGCTATATATTTTCATCCGTGAAAAACAAGAGCCTGCATGCCATACTTGTACAAATCTGCATGGCCATCTGGAATGATGATTAGAGGACTGGTGCATCGCTTCTATGAGGACAGGCTGACAAAGTTGTGGCTCTTCAGCCTAGGGAAGAGGAAGCTCCGGAGGGACCTTATAGTGGCCAGTACCTGAAGGGGGCCTGCAGGAAAGCTGGGGAGAGACTATTTATAAGGGTGGGTAGCGACAGGACAAAGGAAATATTTTTAAACTGGAAGAGGGGAGATTTAGATTAGGTACCAGGAAGAAATTCTTTACTGTGAGGGTGGTAAGACACTGGAACAGGCTGCCCAGCATGGCTGTGGATGCCCCCTCCCTGGAAGCATTCAAGGCCAGGCTGGATGGGGCTTTGTGCAACCTGGTCTAGTGGAGGGTGTCCCTGCTATAGGGGTGTGGAACTAGATGATCTTAAAAGTCTCTTCCAACCCAAACCATTCTGTGATTCTGTGAAAGTGACTTGTCTTTCACATTGCTGTCACCAGTGCTGAAACACATCACCCACCTTTAATGTTGTGGGCCAATATAATAAAATAGGAGTCATTACTTTCAGAGCAAACCTTGGAGTTGCTCCTAGAGAATAATTTACTTGCATACATCTGTAAAGTTTATCTTTGCAGCCCTTTCTTAAATGACTGCTTTCCATACCCCCTACAGTTTGTAATTTTATCATCTAGTGGCCAAAAAAAAAAAAAAAAAAACCCACCAAAGTTTAAAGTTACCTTATTATTATTTTTTAAGAAATAAACAATTGAACAGATACTTCAAATGCAATCTGTAATGACATTGCAAGATAGATGAAGATAACATGCAAAAAAAATTAAAATGATTTTTTTAGAATCAGGTAAGTTAGAGTTGGATGCTTTCTGCATTCAAACCTAACTCTTTTTGTCCGGGAAATCTGTCTCCAAGTTGAATCTGCAGGCAACAGTTTCTAAATAAGGGAATAATAGAACTAAAACATGAATTAACTTGTTTATGGAAATTCTTCTGAAAATAGGCCATTTTTAAAAACTGCAGGTAGTAATGTTAAGGGAAATCTTTTAGAGGAAAAACCATAATTTACCAAGACTTTTTGAAAATTTCTGATATTGCACACATTCATAAAATCTATGCTTGTGGAAAAATGCTTTAACAAGCTAACAGCCTCCACAAATCCTTATCTGACGCACAGCTGCTTAAAGTTCAGCTTTCCAAGAAATAAGACATTTTCCAGATGTAGGTAAATTTTTACCACATCTTCTATGCATAGTATTTTAAACATACAAAAGATGTGCATTGCTTATTTTGCATTTGACAAAGAAATGTTTGTTAGAAGCTTTAAAAGAGCTTTTTTGGATAAATGTAACTTTTACAATGGCAGATAATGAGGACAGTTAAGAGCTCAATTATATTTTCCTAGAAATTTGCTTTCTATTCATATTCTGTCGATCTCTTTAAAGAATAAATGGTTAAATAAATAATTGGGATTTTACACAGTATGCCATATTCTGAAGCATCTTGTTCTGGACACAACATAATTCTTTGGTATAAAATTTTTAATAAACTTCATTTTAGATCTTTTGTTTAAAAAATAAACATTTAAAAATGTTGCCTTCATCAAACAAAGTAGCTAAGTCCTTATAAACTCAATTAAATAAATACTTTGCAAAACAGAGTTTTAACCCAATCAACGTTTTTCAAGGACAGTCTTTCACCCAGACTTCTAAAAACAGTTCATTTTCTAATGTTTCATAGCATTTATTGTTACTAAGAACAAATTATTTTTTAATTAATAATTTTTCTGTGTTTGCCATCGCAGCAACTGGGTTCTCTATATATCGCCTGTTTCTCTAAAACATATTGACATAAAGATAACGCAGTGCCACCTCCATCTTATTCAAAAGGGGACCTCTGTCACTGCTAAATTTTTGAAGCACCGTGCCATATATCCCTTGTTCAGAGCAATCCTGTGAAATAACACTTGGCGTCATTTATTTATAAGGATGATGAAATTATCATCTGTTATGTAATTATATAATCTGTAAGTAGGAAGCTCTTCACAATGTTTCTGTTGTTAGTCTGATTAAGACTCATCATTAAAGTCCTTTAAATATAATGATTGACAAAGGAAAGCTGTTGTGAGAAAATGATAGATGCCAACAGGACTTTCAATTAGTGCCACTGTGAAAGGTTATTGCACCACCTTCTCTGCAATTCTCTATTCCTGGCTTTAATATTTGATTTCAGTCTCCTTTCATTCCCTTACTGCCCCCACCACTAGTACCATCTCAATCCTGTTATGACCCACTTACTTAGTCGTCACTTACCCTAGTTCCTTGTTTTTTGTAATAAAGTTAACTCAACAGTCTACCTCCCTCCTCCACTCTTCTTCCAACCCACAGAGCAGATGGTCTCACTATAGCTTTGTCTAACATTTTCAGCTTAAGATCCAAACATTAAAAATATATATATATATAGGGTCTAGTATTTTTGCTCCCCACGTACACCTTTCATTGATGGGATGATGCAGAAGTAGCACAAAACAGAGAAAATCTTTTTCTATGGAAACTTTTTTACTTAGAGATATAAAATATTCTTGTGTATAAAGGAGGCAATGCTCACCTACTGTTGTAAAAACAAGTGGCACTTCTAGTCATGCTAGATTGCCAACAATACTTTCAAACTTAATTATAGTTGCATTATCTAAATCAATTCCAAGTTTGTTCTCAGCCTTTCTGAGAGATTTGAGAAGCCATGTAGCCAGATTCATCCAACCTAACCTCATGTACTCAGAATCGTAAAGTTGTGATCACAGTCTGCCTTCACAACCCACATTAAAAAGATGAGTTCTTCATAGAAGGATAAAGACGGCCTAGTAAGTTTCTGGAATTTTTCCTGTTTGATTACAGAATTTATCTGAGTATATTCAAACCTTATTTTAATCAGCAAGATATGATATTAGAATGTATACAGTACTCTTTAAGAGAGTTATAAATGCATACTCTCCACCTCCTCCCTATGTGGTATAAATTGTGCAAGAGGAAGAGAAGATGCTCAGGAATAGTCAGTGTGGATTCACCAGGGGGAAATCATGCTTGACCAACCTGGCAGCCTTCTGTGATGTCATGACTGTCTGGGTAGATGAGGAGAGAGCAGTAGTAGATGTTGTGGACGTTGACTTCTGCAAGACATTTGACAATGTCTCTCATAACATCCTCCTAAGTAAGCTTAGGAAGTGTGGGATAGATGAGTGGACAGTGAGATAGATGGTGAACTCGCTGACTCACAGAGCTCAGAGAGTTGTGATCAGCGGTGCACGGTCTAGTTGGGAGGCCTGTAGCTAGCAGGGGTCAGTGAGGGACCCCCAGGGGTCAGTGCTGAGTCTGGTCTTGTTCAACATCGTCAATGACCTGGACAAAGGGATAGAATGCACCCTCAGCAAGTTTGCTGATGATACAAAGCTGAGAGTAGTGGCTGATTTACCAGAAGGCTGTGCTGCCATTCAGTGAGACCCGGACAGACTGGAGAGTTGAGTGGTGAGGAATCAACTTCTGAGGTTCAGCCAGGGCAAATGTTGAGTTCTGCGTCTGGGAAGGAATAACTACATGCATCATTACAGGTTAGGGGCTGATCTGCTAGAGAGGAGCTCTGTGGAGAAGGACTTGGGTGTCCTAGCGGACAGCAGGTTGCCCATGAGCCAGCAGTGTGCCCTTGTGACCAAGAAGGTCAATGATGTCCTGGGGTGCGTTAAAAAAAGCATGGCCAGAAGGTTGAGGGAAATGATCCTCCTGCTCTTCTCTGCCCTGGAGAGGCCACATCTGTCCATTGTTTCCAGTTCTGGGGTCCTCAGTTCAAGAAAGACAGAGAACTTCTAGAGAGAGTCCAGCAGAGGGCCACAAAGATATTTAGTGGCCTGGAACATCTCTCTTACGAGGAAAGGTGTTGCGCTTGGGTTGAGGCAGTTGCAGATAGGAGTACAGACTGAAAAAAGAACTCACTGACAGCAGCTCTGTAGAGAAGGTCTTGGGGGTCCTGATGAATGAAAATCTGGACATGAGCTAGAAGCATGTGTTTGCAGCCCAGAAGGCCAACTGTATCCTGGGCTGCATCAAAGGAGGGGTGGCCAGCAGGGCAAGAGAGGGGATTGTCCCTCTCCACTCTGCCCTTGTGATGTCCATCTGGAGTACTGTGTGCATGCCTGGGGTCCCTAGTACAAGAACAATGTGGAGCTGTTGGTGTGGGTCCAGAGGATGGCCATGAAGAAGATCTGAGGTCTGGAGCACCTCTCCTATGAGGAAAGGTTGAGGGAGTTGGGCTTGTTTAGCTTGGGGAAGAGAATGCTCCAGGGAGATCTCATTGCGATCTTCCGGTACTTAAAGGGAACTTACAAGCAGGACTTCTTTCACAGTCTGATAGTGACAGGGCAAGGGGGAATTCCTTGAAACTAAATGAGGGTAGATTTAGGTTAGGTTTTAGGAAGAAATTTTTTACTCAGAGGCTTGTGAGGTCTTGGAACATGCTGCCCAGAGAGGTTGTGGATGGTCCATCTTTGGAGGCATTCAAGGCGAGACTGGCTGCCGGCCTGCGTACCTTTGCCTAGTGGTAGGTAGGGTTGCCATCCTAAGCCCTCCAACCTAAGCCATTCTATGATTCTGTGATTATATGGAAGGCTGAGAGGCCTTGGACCGTTAAGCCTAGATAAGAGAGGACTATGTTTTTAAATAACTACAGGGCGAGAGTCAAGTGGATGGGGCCAGGCTCCTTTTGGTGATGCCCAGTGACAGAATACTGGGTAATGGGCACATACTGGAACACAGGAAGTTCCATCTGAACATGAGAAAGATCATCTTTTATTTGAGGGTGACAGAGCAAGTTTTGCAGCCTCCTTCTATAGAGTTATTCAACTAGAACTCTCCCAGATGCTTTCTGTGTAATCATCTCTAGGCAATCTCCTTTAGCAGAGGTGCTGGACTAGATTATCTCCAAAGCTCCCTTCCAACCCCTATGGTTCTGTGCTTCTGTGATATTTAGGTGTTGAAGTACAAATAATGAAGGACAAATTTTCATAGTGAGAATTCTGGAAAGCTGGAGAAAATTATTGAGTATGTATTTTCTTTGTATAAAATAGTTAGATGTCCCTTATCTTTTAAATCATTGTTGCATGACAGTCACTGTACAATGATTTAAATAAATATAACTGTACTATTACCCACACAGTGGGGATAACACAATTGGAGGTATAATTCCTCCATCATATATTCTAACTCAGAGGCTGGTGTGCAGAATTAACTCCGTCAGCTACAAATCCAAATTTGGAGCACAACCTTGTGTGACTGAGCTACAGGCTACATCATTCTTTGATTATCCCCGCATCAGAAATAGTAACTTCAGGAAATTGTGTAAGGCTGAGAGCCAGCGATGATTATTTGTTTAATCACCCTCATAACATTCAGCAGAGCTTGTCTGCAAGATCATCAAAATAAAAAAATAAAAAATAATGATCAAAAATAATTTTTTTTTCCCCTGAAGAACTACAGCTTATGGATAACCCACTGACTCACACTGGAACAGGGAAAATGTGTGAGGAGAAAGGAGCAGCAAAGAGGAACTCTTTGAAGTTCCCTTGGAGAGAATTAGCAACCCACCATTACTCTTCTTCCCTATGCCACTCAGGTCAGCAATAGAGGAATCAGAAGTGAAGGAGTAAAGATGAACTTGGGAAAGGAAACAGGTCTTGTTTAATGCTTGACGGTTTTTTTTCTACTATCAGAGAAAGGCCACAAATTTGATCAGAGGGCTGGAGCACTTTCCCTACAAGGACAGGCTGAGAGAATTGAGATTGTTCAGTCTGGAGAAGAGAAGGGGGCCAACAGAAATGCCGGAATGAGATATTTTATAAGGGCATGTAGCAACAGGATGAGGGGAAATGGTTGTAAAATGGAAGAGGGTAGATTTGGAATAGATATAAGGATGAAATTCTTCACTGTGAGGGTGGTGAGACACTGTAAATGTTGCCCAGAGACGCTGTGGGTGTCCCCTCCCTGGAGGTGTTCAAGGCTAGGCTGGATGGGGCCTTGAGCAACCTGATCTAGTGAGAGGTGTCCTTGTCCATGGCAAGGGTTGGAACAAGATGATCTCTAAGGTTCCTTCCAACCCAAATGATCCTATGATTCTATGAAAATTAGTAATTACATTTTCAATTTACTTGGCAACAAATTAATTTTTCCCAAGTCAAGATGTTTTGCCTGCAGCGATAGTTGGTAAGCAATCTACCTGTCTTAATCTTGATCCTTCTTGTTCTTTCTGCTTTCTAATCCCATCCTACTGAAGGAGGAATTGAGCAAGCAGCTAAGTAAGCATTTGGCTGTTAGCCAAGGCTAACCCATCTTGCTGCCTCATTCTTGCCTCCTAAATATTTAGTCATCACATATTTACAATGATTATTAAAAAAGAAGAGAAAAAAAAAGTAACTAACTGTAGAAACAATGAACCTATGAACCTTCTTGATAACAGTAATACATCAGAAGATCTCCAGTTTCCACCTTGGACATGTAAATAATCCTGCAAAGTACAACTAATATTGTAAATAAGTGTAAATATGTCCTAAGTGATCTTGAAAATTTAAACTCAAATACACTTTTGTACAGTGGATAGTCTGAATAGTTATTGCCTATAAGATTTTGTCAGGATTTAGAAACTTTAGAGATGCTTCAACCCATTCTCTCCTCTTCCTTTTGTGACACACTTTAGTTTTCATTGTGTATAAAATGGAATAAAAATCATCAGTAGTACTAAAATTAATGTCTGTCCAAGAATTACGATTTCTGATGCAGTTGATGTATTGCATGCAAAATGTATTTTACTTTGGTCTGATGAAGATGTGCATCTGATTTAGAATATTTTGTCTTGCTACTTGAGCAAACAAAATGTAATTAAGTTGCCTATAACAGCTAAGAATAACAGCATCTCATTAATATTGTTACCTGTGTGTTAAAAAACCTAAAGCAAAGCAAATATATTGAATTTAGCAAGTTAACAGAATCGTCCTTTTTATAGCAATCTGTTCTTGCCACTGTACTTCAGATGGTGTCAGCACTGGTATTATAAATAATTTAAGTGTTTATAACTCAGTAAGAGAAGAGCACTAGTTCAGTCATATTTTAAATGAGTTATTTGCTCAATATATCTTCAAGGCTTAGGGGAACATAAGATAAAACCTACATTTTCCTCTAGGGGCATTAGTAATTAAGCTAGATATTCAGCTTTAACCAGACAATTAAAAAAGGTTCCTCAGTGCTACTTTGAATTCAAAGTTTGTCTAAACATGATGTACTTACATGCAGGATAGGATGATTTGGGGAGGTATTCCAAGAACAGAAACAGCAGTGACTATCACTATTCATCAAATAATGAATAATAAGAATTGTCCTACAAAGGACAAGTGAGAGGTCACAAGAAGGAGAAGATTTTTTCTTTTGTTAACAGATTGTCCAGAAATTCTGTGCTACCATTAGGAAGGAGAAAATATCAGATATTGTTCTAGGCACCTTTCCAGAAAAGCACTTACACTTTCATTTATTTATGTGATAGTGAGCAGTCTTGCTGATTTCAAACGACCTATTCACATGGCTAAACTGAAACACACACATAAAGGACTGTTGGATTGTTGCTGAGACAGATGCATATTTAGGAAGCAAAAGAGCAGTAGTGAGGTTGAAACTAGTAATGATATCCATTAATTCAGTCACAACACTAGCATCATTCCCAGTGTTTTTCAACATTCACTTCTCTTTCTAAAAGGCTGGAAACAAATAGGAGGTAATAATCAGAAGAAAGTGGAGAATGAATGAAGTAGTAATCTTTTAAGTATGATTCACCTGGCCTATTTTTGAATAAAATGATTTAGAGAGTAGAAGTTCTTTTTCTTTTATTACTGTATGGTTACTTGCAGTTTGGCAATACAAATCTTAGATGATAATTTTTTGCGTTCTCTCTCTCTTGTGTCAAAGTATAAGTTTTGAAATAGAATTAATGGAGTTAGAATTCACATGTGAATTTGATAATGGTTGTGAAACAAATAAATAATGTTTTGCAGTAGATGAGTTACTTACTAGTCAATTTCTGCATGCATCATTAAGAAAAATTACACTGATTACATCACAACATTTTCAGTCTTCCTTGACAGTCTTTTTTCTTGCAGTTGGCAGGGCAGTAATTATTACACTAAAAATACATATATAGGGGCAGAGGACACTTTAAGTATCTTTGGTATGAAGTAAATGCTAGGCAAAAAATAAAAAAGGAGGGCTTGTAATGAGCACATCTGATAATTCACAAAATCTATTTTGTCTTCCTTTTTTCCTCCCTCCTCTAATGAGGTTCTGAAAAAAATCATTTAAAAATGATCATTCCTTTTGTGATAAAGCATAGCCAGCTTCTTCTATGACATGTCCGTATCACTTGAAATACTACTCTAGATATTCATATGATTCCAATCCCTTGAAATCAGCATGAGCAGATAGAATGCAAACCTGATGAAGAGCTCGTTAAGCAATCTCAGAAAAAATTTTGAAGTGATAAACTATTTTTGCTGTTTTCATAAATTGTCAGGTTTAAAGCTCCAAGTTCTGTTTCACATGGAGCAGACAAATCACCTGGGAAGCTGACGCCCTTTGATGAAGAGAAAGCTTCTAAGACTTTCTTTAACTCTGCATCAATTCTTAGGAAAGAAGTTTTGAAACCATGGCTCATAGAGCTTTTAACCTTTTGTGGAGACTGCCTGATGAGGTTCTGCAGAGATGCCTTTATGGAATGATGTGACAATCCCCCTCCATATCCAATTAATCCTTCAGAAATAGCTGCTGAAGCCACTTTCGTTTTTTGCAGTTGTATTTTGACCCATTGTAGTGCTGAGCTTCTGAATGACGTTTTCCACAGACTTTTAGAATCTTTAATCATATTCTTTGTTTTTGAGGTAACCATTTGTGAGCCAGTTAGGGTTTTAAGTCAACATTTTGCTCTAGTAAATTAAAAATTAACTTATTTGATTGAAAATGATCTCGTTGCTAATCATAGTATATAAAGCTTTAATTCACAAATCTATTTTCCACACAGGGAGATTACAGTACTAGAATGCTGTTAATTTGTCATAAGTATTAAACTTTAAATCTTCAGAGAAAGGTTGGAATAATATTCATGAGACAGGACTGTAGCTATAAAGCCAACAGGACAAAGCTGTCTTGCAAAGGCACTGTCATGGTTTTGGATGGCATAGTGTTAATTTTTTTTCATAGAGGTTTGGATAATACCGTGTTTTGGATTTTTGATGAGAAGAGAATGATGTTGATAACACACTGATGTTTTACTTGCTGCAGAGAAGTTCTACCAGAGAGACAAAGACATTTCAGCTTCTTGTGCTGCCCTGCTGGTGAGGAGCTGGGGGGTGCAGAGGAGCTGAGATGGGACAGAACCAGGACAGCTGACCCAAACTGGCCAAAGAAATATCCCATATCATATGACATAGTGCTGAACAATAAAACTGGGGCAAAGAAGGTGTAAGGGAGGGACTTTTGGAGTGTTTGTCTTCTCAAGAAGTTGTTACATGTGATGAGCAGGGCTATCCTGGGAATGGCTGAACTTCTGCCTGACGATGGGAACTAGTGAATGAATTCCTTGTTTTGTTTTGTTTGCATGCATAGCTTTTTCTTCATCTATAAAACTGTCTTTATTTCAACCCATGAGTTCTTGCACTTCTACCTTCCTGGTTCTCTCTCCCACCCTGCTGCAGAGACTGAGTGAGCTGTGTGGTGCTGAGCTGCCTGCCAGTGTTAAACCACAGCAGTCCTGCACCCAACACAGGACTGGAAGAGTTTGAAATGATGACAAATTTGACTGGAATATGGAGTGTGCTAGACCAAATGTATAGTTGTTAGAGCTCTTCAGCTGCAAATCGGCAGGCTCCTGCAGTTTTCATAGGTCTTGCTTGCCTTACTGTATTTTACAGTCCACTGTCTGTTAGTGGATGCTTTTTCTGTCTCCTTATCCACTTTCCACTCCCCCCCTCCTCCAAAAAAAAAAAAAAGAAAGAAAAAGAAAATAATAACAGAGATTTTTAATCAGTAGATGGCAGTAAGAGCTAGCAAGAAGCCTGAAGGGTAGTCTCACAGACCTACACATTAATCATACATATAGCAAATTCCACAAAGTACAAGCTGACAGAGACCCTGCTTTACCACAATCAATCTTTATTCACCACTAGATTACAGTGGTTTAGATATATTTGATTGCCACAGGTCCAAGAAAAAGCTTATAAATAACTATAAATGTAATCGGCTTAAATTTTTGCCATTGTATTTTTGGTTTTATTTTTGTTGTAGGCTGAGACTGGGGTGCAAATCTGTTTATTCTTAGATTTGTTATATGACCACCCAGTCCATCTGTCACCTTGAATGTGAAGCTGTAATTTTAATATTTGGCTCTGTAAATGTTTAAAGTGTCAATACATTATTTACAAAGGGAAAGATACTGCTTACAGTGCAGCTGAACGAAGATTGTCTCAGCTCACTTGTCTTTACTCCAAGACTTTCACTGCTGTGTGTCTGTGTTTTAAGCTGAAATGATATCACAACAGTGGAGTAATGCTGCATTGTACTGCGGGATCCATTTTGGACAGCTCTATTCTCTAGCCTGCTTTGCTTTTTCAAAAAGTCACAATGTACAAAGGATGTTCTCTTTATTCACTTGGGAAAGGTATGAATTCATGTATTTTCCTAACATGCACTCAGCAATAAAACCTGTATAAGTATACTTGAAAAAAAGAGAAAATAGAATAATAATGTGGATTTATTTTCCAGCTCACTATCTATATATACTTATAAATGTATATGTAGCTTTCTGTAAATTTGCAAGCTTCTTTAACTGTGTAATATATATACAATTTAAAATCCACATTGTATTTCTCTGTTTGACTCTATTTATGCTATGTATTTATGTACCAATCATTCAGTCCTATGATATTTTATTTAACTTCACAGTCCTTTTTCTGTGAAAGAAAATTTCTCTTTTTCTGCTTTCCATTCTGCTTCCCATTCAGAGATGTGAAAGAATTTTGTAACAATCTTAAATTTTCTTGCTTAATAAAAATATTTGCACAGCATAACACTGAAATAACATTACGTAAGATCAAAAGAAAAAAGAGAGAAAGAAACGCAAAATTAAAGAGAAGTTTGTGGCCTTTAGTTGTAAATATATAGTTGTTTATGGAGGCCACAATGGAAGAATCAATTCTGAAAGAAATCTCATGCAACAAAGCATTATTTCCATAGGAAGTGACTAGGGTCAGGGCACTTGTTCTGAACAGCATCATAAACTTTTGAAAGATATAGTTAACAATGAAAACAGGCAGACAGATTAAGAGGTGCACGCATGTGTGCATAGATATGTACATTATATATAAATACACATGATATAGTTACAGATATTGATAGGATAATTAATTTTTAGTTGTTCAATATCAGGAATCACTGCACAGTGTAGTAGTTGTATTTGCTGTGGGGTGCTGACATTAAGAAATTCAGATACCACAACATCAAACATAGATACAGCAATGAATTAAACTCAGGAAGGGTCCCCTATCCCCCTATGGAGTACACTGATGTTTTATTTTCTGTTGAAATCAGTTGAAGTGTATCACATTGGCATCCAAAGAAAACAACAGGTGGTGATTTCAGATTTCCCAGGTGAGGACTGCAATCAGTTGATCAAACTGCAATTGCTTTTTACTCTGGAGTAAATACAAATATGCATGGATTGCTCTTTGTGGTCATGCTTCAGTGGTATCCAGCTAGCTTCTGACATCACCAGCTTAAACTGCATCTCCTTTGCAGATAGTTTTATCCTTTTGCCAAGGACAGTCACTTTAGTCATAGCATTTTGTATCTGCCTTGGCTGCAGGAAAGTCATCTCATTTAACACATTCCGAAACAAATATATTTTACTGACAACTTCTCCATTCTAACATTTTCACATCATTTGTAATGCTTTATTCTTTTATGTGCCTCCTTTACATTAAAGTTAAGCCAGAGCATTCCTTCATAAATAAATAAATAAATAATCCTTGCTTATTGAGTGCCAAAGACTGCACAATAGACTTCACTAAAAGCTGAGATTTATTCATTGCAAGCATAAAACATTTGAGTACTCTGCAATTTAATCTTTTTTTTTTTCCCTTTTATCTAGCAATTGGTAGGCTGTAGAGAGTTCTAGCAATTTTCTGGATTAATTCAGTACAATATTACCTTTGGTTCTCTATCAGCATGAAGGTTATAAAAACAATAGCATTTATGAGATAGAAAATATCTCAAAAAGGAGACAAGAATACTAAATATGTATACTATTTTTTGACAAAACTGTCAATGCAGGACTGAAAAGGAGTAATGAAATACCACTGTGATATTAACACTTTGTGTGAGGAGACTGTCATCTTTGTACTTATTTAATGTTTTATTTGTTTTCCAATGTTTTTACACTGGCAGAATATCTGTAGCCTAGAACAATTTTTAAAAAGTCAGAAATTCACTAATACTTTTCTTTATTTCATGTTCACATCTGAACACTGAACATCTGAAATGTGAACCAGATTCACATTTGAATCTGGTTGGAATTTCAAAGAAGGTCAGCAGGTCAGAGTGAACTTTGTAAGTTTTATGTGAATAAAAACACCCATTGGGATCAAAGCCTATTCCACATTATTCATTCAGAATATAATAAAATCACAGAATTACAGAATTGTAGGGGTTGGAAAGGACCTCTAGAGACCATTTAATCCAATCCCCAAATAAATACAATAAATATGGGCTTAACAGCTTCTCTCTTTAACATCAAATTCAAAGGGATCATGTGAGTTCTTCCAATACTTTGCTTTTGTGGAAATACTGAGAAGCAACTTCCTCTCCACTATAAGTTTCATACTGGAATTAATGCACAAAAATCAGTCTTAGGAAGAAGATATTTACAGTGTTAATTCAGTCCTCATCAGCATCATAACTAGAGCTAATGACAAAATAATCTAACAAGATAATGGAGTCTGAAAGTGAACAATAGAAATCATATTCTGCTCCCCAGTTCAGACAATTTTTTTAAAAATTAGGGAAGTGGGACAAAGGTAATGAGAATCTGACTTGTCACCCACTATTTGACAATCAGGAGAAATACAGAGAAAAAGAGAGAGTGTTGAAGATGCAAAAAGTGCAGTGGGAGGAAACACAGCACCAACTGTGCAGAAGCAATTTTCATGTCACACACTGTATTAAGGAATTAACCTCAATTTTCCTCCTTACTTCAAAATATTGATATTTAAATATTGATATTTAAAACAATCAAAACTGTTTTATTAAAAAAGTTCCAGTGCCAGCAGTATTAAATTATAAAATTATTTTATTAAATTAAACCGAAAAATATTGTAGTTTTATTAGTTGTCTAGAGACAAACATTAACCCCTTTTATTAAACAGGTTGATGTAAGAGAGTGATCTTGTATTTACTGGCTTGTCACACTGTTGTGTGATCTAACTGTCTTTGTATGTATAATCATCTGCCAAGGAAAAGGCAGATAGCTGAAAATACCTTTCTCCATCTCTATGCCAGTGCACTCATCCTCACCCACAAAATATTTTCTTCACTTCAAACAGTGTAAGTCAGTTTAAAGGGATACAGAAACTACCACAACTTACTAGATTATTACAAGATTTAGAGGAATAAAGTAATGTGCTTTGAGACGAATTATTTTTGCTTGTGACTTTCATCCTATCCTGTACATCAATAGGCTGCCTGTTTGAAAAACAGTTCACTTTTAAATGGCTTCATGCTCTGTTATCCAAGATATTATAAATTTGGTATAGGACATAAGTGGATTGTGAAGTGAGTAGAAAATGGACCAAATTCAAAGGGTCAGAAGTGCAAAGTCCAGCTGTTGGTCAGCTATGAGTGGTGCTTCTCAGAATTCAATAATAGGGCCACTACCATTAAACAGATTTATTAAGAGCTTCAGTAACGAGATAGCATGCACCTTCAATGAACTTACTGAAAAATACCGAGCTAGGAGCAGGTACTGATGCACTGGGAGGGCAGGGCTGCTATTCAGGAGAAATGAACTGACAGAAGTTCTGAAGATCAAACATAAATGCAAAGTCCTGCACAAGGCAAGGAAGAATTCCATGTGATAGTGCAGACTGAGGATTGACTATCCGGAAAGAAGCTTTCCTGAAGAACTTCTGGCATCAACAAAAAAATGGATGAGTCAGGAATGTGCCTTTGAAATAAAGAAGGCCCTAATAAATAGAAAAGCAGTATCTAGCAGGTTAAAGGAAGTCATTATTCTCTTCTAACATTCGCAAGACTGCATCTGGAGAGCTTAGTCTGCCTTTGAGCATTTCTCAAGATGGACATACATACACACATAAAAAGTGCTGCTGCTGTGATCAAGAACCAGTTTCTGTTGTGCTGAATCAACATATTTGTGAAAAGTAAGCAGCCCAGTGGGTCATAGCATATTTTGTGTTTAAGTGTTATTGAAGGAGTTGACTGTGAAATTCACATTATTTCTACGTATACTAGAATGTATTTTAAACAACTACTTTAGAGCGATGCTCTTGGCATTTACAATTATTGTAAATATTCTGAGGGCACTTCTGTCTTACCCAAAGCAGTACCGTGTCTACACACCTCATTTTCTGCTTGATATGCTAGTTTCATTAATAACTAGTCCATGTATAACTCCAGATCCGTATGGCAATGCAGTTTCAAAGCGGTTGTACAACACAGAGGATAATCAGATATATTCTGAAGAATGTCATTAGTCTAGATGTCAGATGCTATGGAGCATGTACTCACCATATCTCTCCATTCGTTTTTCCTGGTGTTAGGATCCTTCAAACAATTATAAATAGTCTAAATTTGTGTGACATTTCATACAACAGCAAAGAGTATTTCTGGAAACTAGAGCAGGGAGAATAATAAAAAAAAACCCAAACTTGTAATGATTAATAATATACTTCTATCCAGAACATGAATTGAATAAACAGACATGAAATGTGAGAGCAAGATGTTTTACCCATTGTTTTTGAAAGTCTAATCCACACAGAAGTCAACAGTTTTTACTTTGAAGAAATTTTCACTCATTTATTAAGGATTTGGAACAATGAAGATTAACCCAGTGTAACTGATTTTCTATTTTATTTTATTTAAAAGGGGGAAGAAGAAGCACACTGAATGGATATACTTTTTTTTTTAAGTATCAGAATCAATTTATGCTTCCAAATCGTAAATTTAAAAATTCAGAATACATCATGATGAGTACATTCTTTCATGCATGTTCACCTATGCATCCTTAATTGTAGATTACATATTTCTGTTCTCTGGAACAGATTTATTTCCTCTCTTCCTCAGCCCTCCTGAAAGTCCTTTTAATGGAAATCTGAAAGAGGTCTTAGCTTTTCCATTATCTATTTCAGACACTGCAATTTTAATCAGATTTATATCTTCATTTGACATCAGCTTACAGGAAAAATGTTTATTAGTGTGAATCATTTTAGCTTAAAATACACAGACAGCATTTTTAAGTGGCCTTGTTTCTATGGCAATGGACATGTAGATTGCCAGTGAAATCAATGGCAGAGTATACTAAACCAAGTAAAAACTGCCGTCATAAAGAACCTTTTTACTTTTTTTTGCTATGCTATTCTTCATTTTATAAATTATTTTCTCAAGTAGGACAAGTCTTTGCATTACTGCTGGGCCCAGCCATGCCCAGTAGTGGAGCCATAGTTCTTCCAGTTGGATCCAGTTGGCACAGGGCGGCCCCAACCTTGCCTTGCAGAGGCTGCCTGCAGCCAGCTCCTTGACACCTCCACCCAACACTTGCTGATAACTGTCAGCCTCTTCAGTAATTGGGCACTCAACAGAAGGCTCTTTAATAAACTTTGCAAGTACAACATCACACAGCGAAGGCTCCTCAGGTCCATAACAAGTCTGTTCTATAGCTTGTGGATTTTTCTCCTAGACATCACATGTTGTGGTCAATGGAGTTAAATCCAGTTGGCGGCCAGTCACGAGTGGTGTCCCACAGGGCTCAGTGCTGGGGCCTCCTCTGTTCAACATCTTTATCGATGATCTTGATGAGAGGATTGAGTACACCCTCAGTAAATTTCCAGACGACACCAAGTTGGGAGGGAGTGTTGATCTGCCAGAGGGTAAAAAGGCACTACAGAGGGACCTGGATAGACTGCATTGATGGGCCAAGGTAAACAATATGAGTTTCAACAAGACCAAGCGTCGTGTCCTGCACTTTGGTCACAACAACCCCAGGCAACCCTACAGGCTTGGGGAGGAGTGGCTGGAAAGCTGCCTGATGGAAAGGGACGTTGGTGTACTGATAGACAGTCGGCTGAATATGAGCCAGCAGCGTGCCCAGGTGGCCAAGAAGGCCAGTGGCATCCTGGCTTGCATCAGGAATGATGTGGTGAGCAGGACTAGGGAAGTCCTGTACTCGGCATTGGTGAGGCCTCACCTCAAGTACTGTGTTCAGTTTTGGGTGCCCCGGTACAGAAAGGACATGGAGGTGCTGGAGCAGGTCCAAAGAAGGGCAACAAGGCTGGTGAAGGGCTTGGAGAATATGCACTACGAAGAGTGACTAAAGGAACTGGAGCTGTTTAGTCTGGGGAAGAGGAGACTGAGGGGAGACCTCATTGCTCTCTTCAAATACCTGAAAGGTGATTGCAGTGAGAGCAGGGCTGGTCTCTTCTCAGTGCTGACAGTTGACAGGACAAGGGTAAATGGCCTCAAGTTGCACCGGGGGAGGTTTAGGTTGGATATCAGGAAAAACTTCTTTACAGAAAGGGTTGTTAAGCACTGGAACAGGCTCCCCAGGGAGGTGGTTGAGTCACCATCCCTGAATGTGTTTAAAAACCTTTTGGATGTGGTGTCAGGGACATGATTGAGCGGTGGGTTGTTAGAGCAGTATGGTTAGGTTGCGGTTGGACTTGATGATCTTGAAGGTCCTTTCCAACCTGAGCAATTCTATGATTCTATGATTCTATTCTATGTTTCTTGTTAATTTGAGCTTTAGTCCATAAAATTCTGTATTCCTAACAAGTGCCACCTCTCTTTGGGGACTAGTAAAGAGATTTCAAATACCAACAGAATCCTAAATCACTGAAAATTATGGCTACTTCTTGGATCTACCTCAGTCTTCGGGTTCTCCACTGTACAGATAATGAGATGATGGACTTCTCAGAAATCCTGACTGACAGACATACAAACACTTGGGAAATAAGATTTCCAGTTTGCCCTGCTACAAATATGCCTCAAATGAAAATACCATCAGTCTCTAGATCTTCTATAGAAAACAGAAATCTGTTTAGCATTCTCTAAATATCACAGAAAAGTATAAATGTTTTATTTTTCTCTGCTTTAGATGGTCATTTTAAATTGTATGAAATGTTGTTTCAATGCAATAAGCAGCTTTCTAAAGGCGAAAGTAAAACTTGGTCTTTCATTGTCTCTTGAAATTCAGAGTATATTGACAAAATTTCTAAGGGCTTTTCTGTATAGATATTCACATCATTATAGTGCAGTCTTTCTAGATGGTTATAGAACTGAGTCTCTATGAAGCAGATCTGAGCGTACTCTGCCCTCCTCTCTGCCAATTTCACATTTGGACTGCCCTTTACGGTATCTCCTTTTTGCCAGATTATGCAATTTAACTTGCAAAACAAGCTATTCACCCCAAAATGACATCCCAATGAGCACATAAAATTGGAGCTGTAATTCTGGATGTGATTTCTTCACAAAGCTTTTTTTTTTTTTTTTTTTTTGAACAAACAAATTTAATTCTACACTTTCTCTAAGTACCAGCTATAATTTCTTCTTTTGAAAACTAGCTGACAAATTACCAGTAAAAGTGTCATATACTTCAGAGCACACATGCCATTTATTAAAATTCATAAGAACTTCACAGCAGTCACAGATCACATCTTTCATCTATGCAGTGCTCTGTACAATTTTTATCAGACATTGAGAGAAGCGCTTCTTCACTCCACTTGGTACATATGCTTTCTACAGAAATTCTGGGAAGTGATCTTGTATGACTTGATGAGACATGTTATAAAGTTCAGTGGGGATGTGAGCACAAATTACACTTATGACATGCTCTGTGCTCCTAATGGTCTAGCAGGAAGAGCCCATGAGTTTATCAAAGTATGATGTTATCTTGTTCTAGCTTAATCAGCATGGGTGTTTATATTCTATGCTGACCTGTCCGTGTGGCATCTGCCTGGTGCCTTCACCTTCCACTGCAATAATCTAATCTAGAAGTACAAAAGGATAAAAGATTGGTGAAAAATCTTACACAAATGGAACCCACAATAGGATTTTGCACAATGAAAAAATAAAATAGAGTAGCTGAGAGAGCATGTTCCAAAATAATGCATCAGAAAAAAGCTACCCTACTAACTATTCTGCAGTATTGTTGATATCTCCTTTGGTGGTTTTTATAAATCTGCTAACATAAGCTCTGCCTGGTGTCAAGTAGACAGTAGATAAATCATTTTTTTTCTAGTCTCACAAAACTTTTTCTAGCATTATCATTTTATTTCCAGAAGGAATACTTTATTACCTAAGTCAACATAAATTTCAGTGCAGGGTCCACAGTTCTGCAGCTGTGTTTTATTCAGCCAAAGCTTAACTTCTGAAAATATTATTTTCTCTATTGAAAGTTTTAGGAAATTGAGATTTCAGTATTTTCCACAGTAGTTTTTTATTCCATTATTTGTAGCATGTGACTGGTGACACTTTCATTTTTTTTGCTTGCTTGGGACAATTTGGATGAGTATATTTAGTCAGCAAGGATATGAACATATAGAACCATTCATCCCCACATTTTCTCTTCCTCTCCCTCTCCCTCTCCTCCTCCCCCTCCCCCTTCCTCTACCTTCTTTTAGTAACATTTTGTATTGAACTAGTAATGGTCTTGTTCTATTTGGAGCAATTAGGATGTTTGTACTAATATATTTTTAAAAAATCTTACATTTACTTTCATGAACTGCGGTTTCAACTTTATCAGTGTAGGGGTTTGTTTCCTTGTTTTGCACAGAGAATCCATTTTCTCAATTGATATTTAATTTGCCTCCCAGCATCTTATTTTATTTGGTTTTATTTATATTTTAATTTCTTGCTTCTCTTTGTAATTGATCAGCAGTTGGATTTTAATGAAATTAGTGTGATCTATTCCCTATTAAAATTTTTCTGCATTCCTTTCTTCTTGTGAAAGACAAGAAATTAAGGCGTATTGAAAGAGAGATAAAGGGCGTCATTTAGACATCATTTTAACATGTATTTGTGAAGAAAAATGTGAAATTAACTCTATGGTGAATAGCATTACTTTAAAAAACAAAACAAAACCAAAAAACATAACAAGAGCCTGTATTGGACTACCCTGGTACATAATCGGGGATATATACTTTAGAAATAAGTTTAATTTATTTCATGAAAAAGGAACACTAATGGGAAAGTTAGTGATTTATCAACAGAGAATTGCTTTTCTTAGCATAACATTCACATATATTTTGTCAAAATGAAGGTCAAGTTAAAAATGGTAATTGTAAAATCTGTCTTTTTAGAACTTCACAAACAAATACTGAGAAATTAAGTCAAATGAGTAGTATGTATTGACTGTCTTCTGAATCCATTTTTCAGAGACCAATTAAGGCTAGGTTGAAGGGAATAAAATATGAGCAAAGTTCTGGCTAGGAATATGTGATGCTTTTTTATATAGATAAAAAACGAAGCTGGAGACAAAAAGCTACTGAGCAACCCAGAAAAAAAAAAAAAAGGATTTATGGTTATCTACAGATAAAGACCTAAGGAATTCCAGATCAATTATTTTTAAGCAAACTGAAGCACTGTACTGTCAAGGAATTCAATACTGTTGAAACCCAGCATTAGTTGCACATAATTTTACTGACTTTAGCAGTCACAACCAAAAGAAATTGTCCTATTAGTATAAGTTTTACCTTATATCTGTGAGAATATCATTTATGTAGCCCAAGTGTCCCCTTTTTATAATAAACTCATAAATAAAAATATTCTATAGATATTACTTAAATATTAATAAGACTTTACAAACTGTTTTAGGGAATAGTTATAAAATTATCTTCCTGTTTGATACAGTGAACTGTTGCATGCTCTACTACCATACATAAACAAATAAAGTAAATACCAAAATATCACCAAGAGAAAATTTTTTTCTTAGCTATCGCAGAAAATCTGAGATTGGAAGGTATCTCCATAAAGAGGCTTGTCCAAAGTCCTGCTTGAAGATTAGCTAAATCAAAGCTGCATAATGTTTTTGAAAGCCATGTCTTGTCCATTTTTGAAAATCTCTGGGCAACCTGATTTAGTGATTTTCATTCTAACTTTTATTTATTTATTTTTAATCTACATGCCTATCTGTGTTGCAGCTATGACTTTTTTCTCTTGTTCTTTTACTGTTAACCTCTGAAAATAATCTAACCCAATATCTTCCATTACAAAATGGAAATCTACAATGAGATCTACCATTTGTTTCCCAGACTGTGTGCTGTGTCCAGGAACTTGAGACAGGCACCTGACACCATGTTTTCTCAGATTGAAGAGAGATTCTTTTTGTGGTCCTCTCCCAGATGTATTTTTTGCCTATTTTCTCTTTCTTAACTTACTTATGAGTATTTCATCAAGTGGTGAACCTAATCTTATCACCCGCTATTCCAAAGCATAATTAAATCTTGCAGTAGTAATAAAATAAAAATAAATCAATAAAATCCCTACTAGTCTATAGTGAATTGAGTATCTATTAAATCTTTTGTTTAAGGTTAAAAATAGTATTCTAGGTATCTATGTGTCTATTATACCTAATGTCTATCTATTCTAAGTGTCTATGTAATTAACTAAGCCACAGAAAACAAACTGACACCTGACAATCAATGAGGAGAGGATGTGGGACTTAAGAAGATCCATTTTAGTGTAAGAATTCAAAGAGAAAAAAAGGCATTCACAGAGACAAAAAATATGAAGACAGACTTTGAAGATAAATTGCCTTTTTTGAGGATAAAAGTATCTGAATAAAGGCTCAGATGCTCTTTTGACATTTATTAATATGTAAAATGTAATACAAAAGAAGATCAAGTAATATAATTAATTTAGTTATCTCCTTGACTTAAAGAGGTTATATAAAGTAACGCCAAAACAGTAGAAACTACACTTTACATTCAACCTAAACTACACAGATAATAAGGTTCTTAGTCACCGTCTCATAGGAAATTATTCTAAAAGTCTTTGCTGTTGGTAACATGACATTTACCTTTTCAGTACTTCCTAAACATGAAGAGCAGTAAACGATCCTTGTTTCTCCAGCTCAACCTGAAAACCTTTTTAAAATGCAATCTCCTGTGCAATGAAAGAAATAATACATTAACAGAGAGAGGAGGTCGAATTGTAGTCCATAAATTTCATGCCAGTAGTAAGAGCCTTCTTGAATTTACTACAGGTAATACTACTCTTAACTCATATAACCACTTGTAAGGAATGCGGTTTTGGGTAACAATAATACAAATAGCCAAACCAGTCTTTGATATATAGGCATTCAAATTCTGTGCCTCATGCACACAGTTCAACAAGATTATACATAAACTAGGTTTTTGGAAATTGGGCATTTATTTAGTATTTTAAAGTAAAACTTTTGATATTTCTCAACTGTGTAGTTACTATCCATTAATCTATAAACCTCTAAATTATGATAAAGCTAAATAGTGAAGTTTTCCCCTTCTTGTAACAGTAAAATAACAATTTTCACATTGAAAGGAAACAAATATATTTCGCATAGAATATTTTAATAATTTCAGTTACCAACATACAAGCTGTTTTCTTATATTTTAGATGGGAAATGTCTACATAAAGAAGGAAAGAAAAAACCAAAAAAGTACAATAAAATTTATTTCTGGTTCTTAATGCAGAGATGCCTCCACTTTTTCCCAATTTTCAAGGACCTTGGGGTAAGAATGTTATTTTTTTTTAACATTACACAGTGATTTGTGTGTGGCCTTCACCACATCTGATATTCCGTTCGTAACTTGTCACCCTGCCCGCAAGGACTACTTTCTGTCCCCGGCCACCTCGTCGCATTTACACATCAATATGATGAGCAGCAAAATGGCGTTTATTGCATCGTTACATTGATTTATATATGTTCCCTTATCACCTCGTTAGCTTCGTCTACGCCCAAGCGCACTAGGCAGGGGAGGTCCTATCGCGTCACATCCCGTACTTTCGGTTGCTGCCTACTACATTTGTGAATCATAAATATTGCAAAACATTGTTTGTAGTTACTTAAGCTTTCATGACTGTCCAACCACAGTCATGATGATTTCCTTCTATGAATGTCTGCTGAAGTTGGCAAGTTGTAACTACTTTTTGATTTTTACAATCAGATACTATCTGCAGCAATATGCATCCCGATTTCGCTTCCAGTCAAAATCTTTGGCTTACCATACTAGCATATCTTGTTTACCAACAAAGGAGATATGAATTCAAAGCATTTAGTAGATGGAATATAAATCCAAAAACCAAATAAAAGGTCTTCCTTTTAGACACATGTAGAAAACCACACTATCCATATGCTTTCCCCGCATTTTATTTTGAAGAAAATGTAGAACTGGATATCTACAGTGATATCTCTCAACTTTCCTTGGTGTCTCTTCAGGTATCAGGCAGGAGACTAATACAAGAACATCATCTATTATTTTTTTTGAGCATCCACTGCACATCCACATTTCTGTACAGGTTAGTGCCTTTGTGACTCTGGTACTTATTTAGCAGACTAAGTAAATGCTTATTCTGAAGAACCATCTTCCTCTCAGATTATACTACAAAATCTGATATTGTCAGTTTTTTCTTCTGTAGAATCTTCACAGACATAGCATGCTTATCTACAGGTGTGAGAAAGTTCAATATTATTCTATAGCTAGCATTTTCACCAAATTATAGAAGAAAGTTTCTCAGCTTTCAAAGTCTATTTGAAAATAGATTTAAAACTAACTTGATGTTATTATTTCAGTAGAAAAATGAAAATCAAACCTTTTTTAACCATAAAAAATATCATTTAGATGTGGGTGAAAAGAAAAAAAAAAGCAAGACAGCAACAAAAACAAACAAACAAGCACCAAACAAATCTTTGCCTAGTAACAGAGGAAAGTTAGAAGAATTATTGTATATATTTCTTTAGTTTGAGAGAGAGAGAATGGTCAAAATCACATAAGGTCATGAGGGTCAAATCACATAAGAAAAAGTAAATCATCGTCTGACAACAGACAAATTGTAACCCTATCTCTGTAGAGAACGTTGTCCTTTAATCCTATTTTCTATTCTGACTTAATTAAGAAGACATATAAACTGTTTCCACAATGACAAAATGCCAACATTCGACATCACAATCACAACATGATCTAGTAGTCTGACAGAATCCACCCTTAGATTTGTAGAATCCTATATGATTACTTCATATTCTGATATTTCTACACAGAATTCCTTCCATTTTGAACACCTATCAGATCAGAAGACTGAGAAAAAAAAAAGAAATTAGATGCAAGTCTAACAGCTTTTTAAAATACTATGTATTCTGCTACTAGCTAGGTAAAATTTGCCACCTGTAATGCTATGGAAAACTGAAAGTATATAATATCAGATCTTCTGGACTAAAATTTTCAAAAGAATATCCTATGGTATTCTTGCCCCTGAGCTTGCTTCATAAAATAAAGAAAGCTTCAATTATCTTTTATGGACGATGTGTGAACTTGTACCATTTTCCATACCATACAACTTTCTAGCTTTCCTTTTAAATCTATAGTTTAAATAACAATTTATGTATAATGAAGGAGAGCAGCTTTAGATCTTGAAATGTTAGTTGTCCACTGAGAAATTGAAAAGTGTCAAAAAGACAATGGAAAAATTAAACCGGTGTTGCTAAATGAATGCTGTATTTAAGACACCTTCAATAGTTTTAAAGGCGTACACTCACACAGTCCATCCCCTCTCAAAACAAAGGCACTAAAGAAAAATATTTTGAGGGAGCAAGATGACTACCTTCAATATTTCTAAATAAAATCTTCTAGAAAAAGTTATTTCATAGCGAAGTTACTCAAAGTTGCATCAGAATCTGAAATTGAGTAAAATTCCGTAAGTGTAAAGTTTATGTATTTTTAATAAACTGATCATTAATATTTCAAACTTGCTTCATTATGAGACTGTATAACTACAGTTATCAGATATGATAAAAACCAAGTTTTGTTTAATTGATGATTTGCCAGTAATTGGACATTATCAGTCTGGTTTCCTTCACTTTATTATTTAACTTGCTACAGAAAAGAGAAGGCTGATACATAGGACTGAAATCAGTGCCCTAGCAAATGCCTTCCTCTTTTCATTAACTGTATGGAATTTTACTGCTAATGCTTTTTTTAATATCCACTTAGATGTTTAAACGTAGTCTAATGCAGATCACATGAATATAACTCCCCAAAATGGATGCAGCCCTGCCAAAGTCTAATTAATGTCACTCCCATTTGGGGATAATTGCACAGACTGCTTATAGGCTCAACAACAACTTGAGGGAAGAAGCTTGATTTTATTTGAAAGTTCTGACTTTATCTTCATCCACGTAAGCCTGGGGCTATTTCTAGAACAAGTTTATTCTTTTTTGGGTTGAATTGCATGCATTTCTACTGTAGAAATGTAAGAGCAAACATTGATTATGGTTGCTGTAGTGTTAAGTGTGACTAAGCAAAATGTTACCTGGAATTCTTGCTCTGTTGTGATTGATTACTGATTACTAATAATCATAAAACTAATTTGTACAGTTAGAATAAGTATTTTTGGAATGTGGGCATTAGCTTACCTCCTACTTCTGTTTGTTTACATTTTTTTTTTAAGCTTTTGCCATAATACCTAACACCATCAATCTATGATCTCATTTGGGTCTGCTAATAGCCTTTACTGCATGATATAAATAATGAAAGATTAACATTTTGGCTTAGCAAATATCTTTCCAATTGTTTGTAAGTTACATAATACACTGTACCCAGTTTTCCAATTTCTACTTCCAAGTCACTTTAATAGAATGAATAAATAATAGCAGTTCAAAGCCTGACTTTCAGTTTTAGCTACTGCTACATTTTCTAGCCCTCATTATCTATAATAGTGCTAGTGCTCAAATTTTCTTCTGAAGTTAGCAGCCTGAACAGAAAAGTCTGTGTCACTACTCATGGAGCCTGCTCTCATTGCATTTTAAGTGCTTTCTTGTATAATCAGAAAACTTAGATAATTCATATAAGAACCATTGAATCATAGAATGGCCTGGGTTGAAAAGGACCTCAAAGATCATTGAGTCTCAACCCCCTGCTAAGTGCAGGGTCACCAACCACTAGACCAGGCTGGAACCCTGTAGTAATTCAGCTACCAAAGTCTTTGAAGTCCACCCATCACTGCTGGGACTTAAGCAGTTTGTTTCACAGTCTGTTGATTGCTTATATTAATATAGCCAAGTCATTAGTTGCATTGTCTGTGTAAGGGGTTTCCATTTTAATCCATACTATATTTTCTGCATGAATGGTGTTGACTTTGAAAACTGACTATTCAGCTAGGGGTTGAGAGGAGGGTTATTCTTCTGAATGGGATAATAGAAAACCAACTGACTGGATTTAACCTACTGCAGACAGATTTATACATACCTATATTCACATTTTTCATGTCAACTTTCTTTTGAAGTTACTTTGACAGTGGAAGTAGAAAACCTGGTTGAGTTGAGCACTTTGATCCCAGATGTGGGGATTAAATGATCAAACCAGCAACTGTTCAATATATATTTCTTTAATTTATAATATTTCTAAAACAGCATTTGACAACATGAACAGTTAAGTTTCATTTGCCTTTTATAGCCTTCAGATCTTTTCAGAAATGTTTAGAGTGTATATCTGTAACTCTAAATTTCAGAGTTAATACAGTGGGAATGCAGATCTTATTTGTTAACTTACATGTTAAGTCTTATGAGTGTATTCTGATGGCCTAAATGTGAGCAACAGCAGTTGTGCATAATTATTTCCAAACTAAGCATTTCTGAAAGGTTTTTAAATACTTTCTGTTAGACTAATACTGTTCCAGTTCTAAACATTGCAAATACAGGGTGTAAAAACATTCCTATCTTCTTCTTTATATGGTATCTAAACTTCTCCAGCTAGCCCATAAGAAATATCTGTTAGTTATATAATTAAAGATGGGAATATAGTCACTGCAGCAGAGAAAAATCCTGGCAGTAGAGGCGAAGAGTGGAAATAGATCATCTCTCAGAGAACTTACAAAAAAAGGAGGAGTGAGACAGTGGGAATCTGATAATCAACTCCAAATTTTCCAATAATTAGAGACTCTATCATATTTTAAACAGTCCTCAGTCTGCACTGTAAACTTTCTGTATAATTAACAGCTAATGTTCTGAGTCGAGGACAAAGAACTGGGTGAAAGTGATGTAAAAAAAAAAATAAATAAAAAGATTAAACTTTTTTACACACTGTTTGTTGTTGTTGTTTTGCTTCTGTTTGTTTGCTTTCTCCTAAAGGGAAAGAGTGACCTTGTAAATACTTTTGGAATCCCTTACATACCGAAGTAGAAAGAAGGATCCCAAGGCATAGAACAAAATTTTTATAATGTTCAGCTTTTAAATACCTATCCAATCTGTAGAAGATTATGTCAATTAATAGAAAACACATACCAGAGGCCACTAGAATCCAGGATGCGGAATATGGTCTTCTCTTTCTTCTTTTTTTTTTTTTTAATCCTGTTTCTTATGTTGTATGCATGAATGGAAATCAATGGCTGAAATGGAGATGACTAGAAACTTAATGAAGACTTGTTCCCTATTTAACTGCTGCAAATGATATAGTCTGTTACTATGTAGATGCCAATATTAATAGTTGATAGAGCTGATATTAAAAGTTTCTGTTTCAACTGTTTGTTTTTGTTAATTGAACAACAAGGCAAACAGTACAAAGATTTTGATCTACAGATGTTTCTCTTCTGGCTCTCTGAAAATGCCAGAAATTTACTCTGTACAGATAACACACACTAATATTTACTAAGGTGTTGCACTGAGAAGTACCTTTCAGCTGTTTCTATCGCAGCTATTGCAGCCAATATATTATAATTAGCTTCGGACCTCATCTGCCAGTAAAAGTCTTAAAGATGTCAAAAAGGAAGCATCTTTCTTTAGCCATCAAAGATTTAAGAATGTTAACAGCTTCTGTGGTGTTCCAATGGAGGCATCACAGAAGTGATGGAATTATGCAGAAACAGCCCAATATTGATCTTGAATGACTCCATGTAGTCAGCCATGTCATAAAAGATTAAGTTTAATAAAACTAAGGATTGCAATTTAAAGAATAAAATAATAAAATGAGGACTTAGACTATATAGTTTATTCAAAGAATTGAAAGAAGTGCTGCCTGTAAACCTGTATTGCTGACTTTTCAATAAAAATTAGGGAGCTCTTTGTTAAAATGGTCTAATTTTCATGAACAAAATCTTCTTCTGTCCTTCTTATCCACATCAAATTTGTTATTCATTTACCTTTGCTCTAGTTTCCACCTCTCAAAACCTTTCCAGGGATTTTCACACTCATTTTTCTGCTTTCTGCAAAGATAACTAATGCCTGGGAATCCTGAAAGTCAGAGAGAGATGAACAAGGGGAACCAGCCACTTCTCCACTTCATATCATTTTTTTTTTTTTTTAGGAGAGAAAATATGGGAAAGTAGGCAAAGGCAATAGGACCTGGGAATCCTCTTCCTGCTCTGCCTTCATTCATTGGGTCTAAAGAAGTTTGACTGTCTTAGGGCATGTCTACAAAAAAGATGCAGACAAACTCAAGATCATCTACCCCAAACTTCATTTTCAGGTTGCAAATGAGCTATTTGTAGATAGGAAACACATTGATGTGGCTATTAAAAATTGTATTTTCTAGACCAATCAGTAGCTCTGCTCTGACTAGCTTGGTACACATACAAATTTCATAAGTTCGTGCACCTATTCATCTTGCATAAAGCTCTGGTTTCTCCCAGTTACCCTAGAAGAAATTCTCATAACCTCATAACCAACTGGTTCTTCAACCAATTTTGAGCATGGATGCCTAAGAACTGCATTTGAGATGCTATAATAAAATAAAACTTTATTTTTTTTCTCCAGGAACTAGTATTAAATACATATATATGTATACGTAAAGCAAATCAGACTTTTCAAAATTCACACTGATCTCATTATTTTTTATGTCAGTGAAATTTTGTTTGTTGGCTTATTTAATTGGGATTACTTGTACTTGATATTACAATAAGTAAAATTGAAAGCCGGTCTGTTATTAAAAGAACCTTATGTGTAAACTATTTTTTTCTACAATTAACCTATTCCTTAAGAAAACATAGCTTCTGCAGACCCAAACCGACATGATTTAAAGAGAATTAAAAGACAGCAAATGTTGCTTATCCATGGGTATAATTTATAGAGTCATTTTCCAAACTGTTGGTGCAAGCTTGAACTTGCCTGTGAAGGAGTAAGTAGACTAATTTGTTATCTCTTTCTTTACAGGACTTAGCATTATCCTGTTCACTAAACAGGGTAATTACAACACCATTCTTAGCAATATGCATATGCCGTAGGTGTATTTTGAAAAATGATTTGATGTTAGTATTTTAAATAAATATTAATGATCTTCAGTTAATAGAAAATCTTTTTCTTATAAATCTAGCTAGCCCTTTTCAACATGTGTATCAAGAGGGCTCCCTTGCACCTGTAATATTTTAAGGCCAGAAGAAATTGCAGAACTCACTTGTTTTTGCTTAAAATATCTAGCTATTAAGGATAATAATTTAAAGGTAGAAAATGAGCATTAATTGAGCATTTGTTTTATTCATGTAGATATAAAAGAAGACCAAAAATTTCACTGTAGTGCTTGTATGTGGTGTGCCTGGTGCCTGGTGCCTGTTATCAGGGAGGTGGTTACTAGGTGACTTTTAAGACCCCTTCTAATGTAAGCCATTCTATGAGTCTATGATTCTATGATTGTTTGATTCTATGTATTTCCTAAAGGGTCTCTGGCAAGTTCCCTCCTGCTGTATAACAAACAAAATATCCTCTTGTAGTATACAGCACCATATTTCAGCTGCAGGCATCTTCCCAGTGTCCTTCAACATATAAAGAACTGCAGCAATTATGTGCTTGAGGGGGAAAACCTGAGAAATTCCTGTGAAAATTTCGTCACCAAAATAAGTGGAACCCTGGGGTGAATTTTCATTGTCTGATGAAATCTGTGGGTTTGTGCAGAATGTGGAACTATCTATCCAGAGATTATTTATTTCTAGAGTTTTAATACGATTACCCTTGAAGAGCAAACTTTGTGCCTGTTGGATAGGGCTAAACTGCATCAAAGGGCTAGTTAATGCACCTATCTCCAGATATATTATCTTGACATTGCTTTAATTTTCTTGATAGTGTAGCTTGTTATTTTACTATTATTATTACGATTTCTGTGGTATCATTGAAATTTTTCTAGTATTTTTAGGTGGATTTTTCTGTTTTATTTAGTCCCCATTGCCTTTTGTCCTGTCACAGGACACCACTGAGATGGATTTGTCTCCATCATCTTTGCAGCACCCTCCCTCATGATATTTAAACACACAATATACACCAACCCCTCTAGTTCTTAGTCATCTTTGTAGTTCTTCTTTGGACCCGTGTCATTATGACCATATCTCCCTTTTTCTGGGCAGCCAAATATTGGACCCCTCAATCCAGATGAATCTAAACAGTGCTGAGTAGAGGGTACGGATCACCTCTTTCAGACTGACGGCAATGTTCTTCACAACCCAGCTCAGGAAGCTGTTGGAGGTTTTATATATATATATATATGTTTTTTTTCCAGGGGACAGACTGATTGACTGATGGCTTGTTAGCAATTTGGTGTCAAGCAGGACCCCAGGTCTTCTATTGCTTCCAGCATGTCCAGCAGCTCAAAGCTTCTTTCCATCCAGTTCATCCCCACTCTTTACCAGTACATGGAGTTACCTTTCCAGGGCAAGACTTGGCATTTCTCTTTGTTGGACTTCATTGGATTCCTGTTGGCACAATTATTCAGCCTGGTGATGCTCTTCTAAATGACAACACACCCATCTATCCTGTTGATTGGGCTATCAGCCACTACGTGAAGTTTTATTTTGTCTGTGAGCTTGCTAGATGTGTACTCTATCCTGTAATCCAGGTCATTAATGAAGATGTTAAACAGTGTTTTACCCAATTCTGGCACCTGGGGTGCATTACCAATGACTAGCGTCCAACTGGAGTTCAAGCTGCTGATAGTAATCCTCTGAGCCTAGCAGTTTGGACAGTTTTCAATCCACCTCAGTGTCCATTCATCTAATGCATATTTTTTCCAGTTTGTGAGGATTTTATTGGACCAAGTATCAAAACCCTTGCTCAAGCCAAGAATAACAACATCCAGTGTTCTCAATATATCTCTGGCTTGATGAAGCTAATTTTCTTCAGAGAAGCACACAAGGTGCTATGGTGAATGAAAGTGTTGATAAAACACCAGTGCTTGAGGTGTTGCTGAGCAGTGCTTGCAGAGCATCACAGCTTTCTGCTTCTTACTCTGTCCCTTACAAGTGCTCAAGAGGCTGGGGAGAAAACACAGTTGGGACAGGTGACCCAAAATGACCAAAGAAGTGTTCTAGAACATATGACATCATGCTCAGAAATAAAACCTTGGGAGAGGTGGAAAGCATTTTCACAGTAGCTGTTGCTCAGGAACTGGCTGAGTATTAGCCTGCTGATGGCATTCAGTGGCTTTTGCATCACTTCTTGGTTTGGTTGGTCCTCCTTATTTTTTTTCTTTGAACCACGAATTTTCTCACTATGGTCATTAGAATTCTCTTTTCCAAATCCCATCCTACTGAGGAGGATGGGAAGAAGTGAGAAAATTCTCCATGGTGCTTAACTGCCTACTGGGCTTAATTCATCACAGTCGTTCATCCACTCAGCAAGTCATTTTGTTGTAGAAAGACATTAGTTTGATTATGTATGATTTCCTCTTTATCAGTGCTGACTAGTCCCAATTACTGTCTTGCTCTTGATATGCTTGGAAACTTTCTCCAGGTTATTCGCTTCATAGAGAGTCAAGTGGGACTGATCCTGGATCCTCTTTCTTAACTTTTAGCTTTGTCAGTAGCTGCTGATTTCTAATCAATATTAAATTAAAAAAAAAAAAAAAAGAAAAGAAAAAGGAAAAGAAAAAGAAAAAAAGAAAAAACTTAAGTGTGATTTCAGCAATAAATTGACTCTAGCTGCTGCTCTGTCCACCCTTATTATTTTGAGAATATGCTGTTTTAATAGTGAATCAGTACTGGCTAGAAGGTTGTTCACAAATCACACTTTCCTTAGTTTCTTTGCATATCTTAAGTTTGGAATATTGCTTGATTTTTCTTGCTAAGTGTTAAAGTTAAGAGGATGAGAAAAAAAAGGAAAAAGAAGAAAGAATGTTTTTTTTTTTTCATTGTTTTGATTGATTGGTTTAATTTTTTTTTATCTCCTAAGCAGGTGGGAACTGTTTCCTGTATACAGCAGAAAATTATTCTGTAATATGCGATGTCTTGACATATGATAACAGATTTCTGTCAGAAAAGAATTGAGTCAGATAATGGGACTCATCTGAAAAACTCCTGTCCTTGGACCAAAGATCATGGCATTGAGTGAATTTATCATATCCCCTATCATGCACCAGCTTCTGGTAAAATTGAACGATACAATGGATTGTTAAAAACTATGCTGAAAGCAGTGGGTGGTGGAACATTTAAGCATTGGGAGAAGCATTTGGCAGAAGCTACCTGGTTGGTCAACACTAGAGGATTGATCAATCGAGATGGTCCTACCCAATCCAGCTCCCTACACACTGTAGAGGGAGATAAGGTCCCTGTAGTACAGGTAAAGAGCATGTTGGGAAAAGCGGTTTGGGTCTTTCCAGCTTCTGGGAAGGGCAAACCTCTCCATGGCACTGTTTTTGCTCAGGGACCTGGGTCCCTTTGGTGGGTGATGCAGAAAAATAGGGATGTTCAGTGTGTACCACAAGGGAATTTGATGCTGGGGGAGCACAGTCAGTAATTCCATGTATATAGATGCATATAGATATGTGTGTGGGTAATGCATGTTAATTACAGTTTGTTTGTATCTGTATATTAAACATGATGTAGTGATGTGGAATAAGGGGTGGAATATCATGGTTTTATGATTTTTTTGTTATCAGTATTCCACTTCATAACATCATGTTAAGCACTGGGAGTTGAAGAGCTAATGCTCCAGTTCCGTGGACTGCTGATTTCTGGGTACCTGGTTCTCAGAAGAGAAGAACTACATACCCCAGAGGACTTTGCGTTCAGAGGAAAAGATAAAACTCCCCCAAGTCATGAGACGCTCTCTTTTTCACTGCCTGGGAGTGCGTGTTCTCTTGCTGTTCTGCCTTCAATTCGTAGAGTAAGGCAGTTGGTTTTGGACTGTCTCTCTCTTAATTTATTTATTATCATAATGTGTTATCATAGTACAATCATATTGTATTATATTGTGTTATCTTGCATTCCGATATCACAGTTAGTAAATTAACGTTCCTCCTCAGATCGTTGCTGCTGTTCTGTTTTTAGATCCATCTGCCATCTCCCTACCCTTCCCTCTCTTCCCCTTTCCCCTTTCCCAGGGCATGGGTCCGTGGGTCCCCTGCCCCATTAGTCACAGAACCGGGCCAAACCAGCCCATAAACCATCAACACTCCCCCCTCCCTTCCCTTTTTTGGGCTGGTGGGTCTGTGGGCCTGCTGTCCCCCTGTCATGGACACAGATAAATCTAGAGATAATTCCGTGATAGCTTCTGACCAGTTTTAACTACATATGAAGGGGACAGCTAGAAGTGAGAAGTGGTGAGCATGTGATACTTAGAATCCAGGACTGTAAAGACTTGCAAGTGAGAGTGGAGGATGCAATTAGTGTAATCAGGTTTGAGAGATTATGACTTTGAGTATTCCCATGGCACTAAGAATCACAGAAAGATAAGCCTGGAAGAATTTTAATTAACTCACTTATCCCAATAATGCACAAAATATAAGATACAGTCATGTTTATCTTAATGTTTTTGTCTTACATATTTTAAAAGACCTTTACTGATATATGTTTCACAGAAATAAACAAACAGTCAGCAGACCTAGTCAGAGTGGAATACTGTAGTTTGCCTCATATATAGGCCTTATTAGCAAGAATTGTAGGAATGTTGTAGTGACTGCAATTTAGCTCCTTGACTAAAAACACTATAGAAATGTCTTTTAAACATATAAAGAACAACAAGAAATTCAGCTCATGTAAATCAATATTCTTCCACTGACTTCAATAGAACTAAGTCAGTTTACAGCAGCTGAGAGTCTAGCTCCAAATTTCGTGGTTCAAATTCACTATAAACCAATGAGGAGAAGTTTAAGAAGGCAAACAACCCACAAAATTAAACCGATCTGCAAATATGAAGTACTTCTTACCATAAATTGTCAGTAGATACTGGTTTCTATCACATTCAGTCAAGAATCTCATTTAGCAGTGAAGGAGCTGAAGTTACAGTCAATTGTAGTTTGTACATTTTACCTTTTAACATCTCCTGTACAAATGGCTGAAAATAGTTTTTCTAATGGAAAGCCTGCAAAATCCCCATAACAACAGCAGTAAAAAGAGATTCAACTGCAATAAAACAGCATAAAGCAAATTTACTAGAATAATATGTGGGCAATCCATCATCACAACTGTAACATTTTAAATAACAGGATGTCTGCTCCCTGGGCACACTGCAATTAGAATGAGTTTGCAATAAATGTGTTCATTAAGTTGAATCACTAGGTTGTAAAAAGAGTCATCAGACAGATGAGTTCATTGTAGTTAGTTCTGTTTGTTTCTTCCTTTCTCTTCTTTTTTTCTCCCTATATTTAAAGGGAAGAGAATTTTCATTTATAGACACCCACTTTATATGCTAAGTCATGGTAATTCCATTGTTTTTTCCTACTCAGGTTTTACATGGGAATCTTCATTTCTCCTATTAAAGTTCAGATTTCTTATTCAGTGGACTAGATTATATAAACAGCATAAGAGTTAACGGTAAGTATCTCTCATTAGTTGTTTTATGCTAGCTGCATTTTTGCCAGACATGAGTGATGTTTTCTGCAAGCTGTATGATTGAATTTCATTACTCTGAGAATGAAAAAATATCACAGACATTTAAAATCTGTTTAGAGGATCTGATTAATCTAACAAGGAAGCAAATGAGATATCCTTTCTTTCTCTCTTCCTCACTCTTCCTCTGCTTTATCTGCTCACTCACTATTGGATTTTATTATGGTAATTTATCTAGATGTAGCAGAGCTGAAGGGGAATATGGAGGAAGTGCCTCTTTGTGTAGTTAATAGTTACACTATGGTATGAATAGTTGTTTTGGGTTACAGAAAGAGTAATGAAACTGATACAGCTTGTAGTAAATGAACTCATTTGACCTGATTCTATTCTTACTGATAAATGATGGAAATAGGGAATAGCTCTGAGCACACATACAAAACTAGTAAATGTTTGCTGAAAATCAGGAGCAGATGCTATCTAAAAAATAAGCCATAAAATGAAGTGGCTTTTTTTCCCACACTTGCAAAGGAATCCAGTCATTTGTTACAAGCCTGTGGAAGCTGTAATTCTTTAACATTAATTGTTTTGGAGGTCCAACAACCATTAACAATGAAACAGCCATTTAACAAGAAATATGAAGTACAACGTTTCTAAAAGAATACTGCTGGAAATTAATTTTCTACATCATAAGTTTTAAAAGTGACTGATACCATACTCATTTTTGGATATCTAAATTGACACACATTTAGAGATAAATTGCACTTTCCCAATAGTTTGATCAAATGTATCTGGATACCTTCATTTCACTATCTAAGACAGACCTGAGTGAGTGTGTTCACAAATGTTCTTCTATGTTCTAATTTTCACTGTCAGGAAAATAAAAAGATAAAAGGGACAAAAAAGCAGTACAATGAGATTAGTGCACTTTGAGAAAATTTTAAATGGAGTTGCTGTTTGGAAGTCACAAATTTATACGTTACAGGAAAGGAAAAAAGAAAGATTTTTCTCAGGAGATGCTAGTACATTAAATTTCAGTTTAACCTGAACGTTCACCAGGCTGTTACTTTTCTGTCACTGTCAGTAACCCAGAAAAGCTTGTTGGTCAGCATAAAATCAGTGTACAGCCAGCATACAGCCTATGATCTTGAGTAGATGACAAAATGCTGGGAGATGAGTTAATGTGGATATGAATACATCTAAGGATTTATTCTCCTGTGAGGACAAGCTGAGAGATCTGGGGCTGTTCAGCCTGGAGAAGAGAAGGCTCTGAGGTGACCTGTTAGCAGCCTTTCAGTATCTAAAGGGGAGCTACAGGAAAGAAGGGGACAGGCTCTTTAGCAGGGTCTGTGGTGATAGAACAAGGGGAAATGGTTTCCAGCTCAATGAGGGTAGATTTAGGTTAGATATAAGGAAAAAATCTTTTACAGTGATGGTAGTGAGTCACTGAAACAGGTTGCCCAGAAATGTGGTTGATGCCCTGACCCTAGACACTTTCAAGTCGAGGCTGGATGAGGCCCTAGGCAACCTGATTTAGCTCTGGATGCCCCTGTTTATTGCAGGAGAGTTGGACTAGATGGCCTTCAGAGGCCCCCTTCTAAGGATACTATGATTCTACGATAAGGAAAGCAGGCTTTGAAATTGTATCTGTACCTTTTACCATGTTTTAGAATCATAGAATAAACTGGTTTGGGTTGGAAAGGATCTTTAAAGATCATCTAGTTCTAACCCTCATGCCATGGGCAGGAACACCTTCCACTAGATCAGGCTGCCCAGGGCCCTATCCAACTGCCCATGAATGCTTCCAGGGATGAGGCATCCACAGCTTCTCTGGGCAGACTGTTCCACTCTCATAAAAAAAAATAATAATAAAAATTCTTTCTAATATCTAATCTAAACCTACTTTCTTTAAGTTTACAGCTGTTATCCCTTGTCATATCACTCCCTAATAGACATTCCCTCCCCACTTTTCCTGCAGGCCCCCTTTAAGTACTGGTAGATTGCTGTAAGGTCTCCCCAGAGCCTTCTTGTTTGTAGGCTAAATAACTCAAAACTACCTAAATAACTTTCAGCTTCTCTTTATAGGAGTGTTGTACCAGATCTCTGATCATTTTAGTAGCTGATTTCAGTTGAGATAATTTTCTTCCTAGTAGCTAGTATGGTGCTGTGCTACGGATTTAGGATGACAATAATGTTGATAATACACCAGTGTTATAGTTCTTGCTGAGCAGTGCTTACACAAAGTCAAGGATTTCTCAGCATCTTGTGCTGGAGGAAACAGAATGAGGACAGTTGACCCAAACTCGCCAAAGAGATATCCCATACCATATGGTGTTACGCTCATGAATAAGACTGGGGGGGAGTTCTGAGGGGCGGGAATACCACTGCTCTGGGACTGGCTGGGCATTGGTCAGCAGGCGATTATCATTTTTATTGTGCATCACTTGTTCTGTATATTTTCTTATTATTTTTTTCCTTCCTTTTCTGTCCTATTAAACTGCCTATATCTCAAACCATGAGTTTTGCCATTTGCCACTTCTCTTGCCCATCCTGCTGGGGATTGGAGAGTGAGTGAACTACTATGTAGTGCTTATCAGCCTGTCTGGTTAAACTGCAAGAGTGGCCCTCCCCTAAACAGCTCCAGCAGACCCACCTTTTTCTTGTTCTGTCTTGTGTGTCTTGTCTCCAGACCTGGATGCAATACTCCAGGTGGGACCTCACGAGGGCAGAATCACCTCCCTTGCCCTGCTGGCCACCCTTACTTTGATGTAAACCAGGATAAAATTGGCCTTTAGGGCATCAAAGAACAGCTAGAAATCACAGCTGAGCATACTGCAGGCAGTTTATATAATTTCAAGCAGTTTAGTCATTCTTCATCATACTGTTGAGACATGGCTATCCTTGCACTATGCTTAACAGGATTTTCTCTCAGCATCCAAGATGGATATAAGCCTCTGCTTACAGTATTCAGTACATATTTTTACAAGTCTTTGTGTTTAATGATTTCTGATTACTCTAGGCTGATTTATTTCCCAGCACTTTGGTTCTTTTAATCATTACTCTAAATAATCAATCCTTTTCTACACTGTTAAAAAAAACCACATGGTGTTTGGGATTCCACTTTAGGGACAAATTTCTTTAAAGGGAGAATTTGGTCTACCTAACTTATGGGAAAACAGTTCCTTCACTGGATAGATATGTTTAACTAGATGTTGGACAATGCAGAATGGAATACAAAGTCCACAGTCAGGTTACAGAATCCTATTATTTCTGAGTGCTAAAACCTAGCATCTTTGAGTAACATCCAAATCAAACAGTGCACTGGACATATTAAAATAACAACAGCTCTCTGAAATATTAAATCCTGTCCCTTGATATATGATGAGTTTTAGTGAAGAATATCTAGCCATTTATGATTTATATGTGAGAACCTTTCACTGAAAACATGTAACATGCCTCTTCTTTTACTTTCTTTCTCTCACAGAATTAAATAAGAATTAGGATAAAGTTGTGAGAAATTTTGCTTTCTCTTTTGACTGCTAGGCTTAATCACAGCTTCTGCTGTGCTAAAGCAGGCACAACCTCTAATTGCTGGTGTTTATGAGAGAGCATTGCTCTCCTGTTGTGGAAGTTATCTCGATATGCAGAAAGAAACCTACTGTTTCTCGACTCTAGTACTCTAGTTAATCAACACCTGTTCAGCAAAGCTGATTTCTGAATTTTGATCTCCGCTTCAAGAACTGTTTCCCTATATAAGACAGTATATTCTACATTAGCTATAGAAGCCATTAATGTAAAAACTTTTCAGCTTGTAACATACACCTACCCCAAACTCTCAGCCTTATCCTCAATGAGAGCAATGAAGTGGAACTTTACTTTAAAATACTATATTATTTGCTGAACTATAAATAGAACATTACAAATTAATAAATAAATAGACTGATAGATCACCAGATGTGGTATAGAGAGCAGGTAGCTAAAATGTATATATCAATACATACATACGCATATGTGTGTGTATGTGTGTATATATATTCAGAGAGAGAATGGGTTTTTTTAAACTGGTGATAGCTGAATATTGAAATAGAAGTAGATGCACCTCTCTGATGATAAAGGCTGAGAGAGTATGGACTGTTCAGCATGGATGAGAGGACTCTCATGGGGGATCTTATCAATGTGTATAAATACCTGAAGCAAAGGTAAAAGAAGATAGAGACAGGTTCTTTTCAGTGATGCTCAGTACTGGGACAAGAGACTATGAGTAAAAACATGGTTTCTAAACATCACAAAGCACTTCTTTACCATGTGAGTGCCTGAGCACTGGCACAGGTTGCTCAGAGATGTTGTGAAGTCTCCCTCCTTGGAGATCTTCAGAAACCACTAGGACATGGTCCTGGACAAGCTGCTGTAGGTTTCCCTTCTTGAGCAGGAGTTTGGACCAGATGATGTCAAAAGATCCCTTCCAACCTCAAATATTCTGTGATTCTCTGATTCCGTGAAAACCCTGGCCAAGCAATACAATGGGAATAAAATTTTTGTGCTTGTCAGAAGCCAAACTGATGTCTTTTGGTCATCTTTCATTGATACGCCTAGTAAAAGTTATCAATAACTAGAAGAAAATTAAATTACTCCAAGCAGTCCCTTGTCTCCTATTATGAAGGTCTCAGTGCTGACTCCTCATTCATTTCGTGGCCATGACTTGTCCCTGTCTATCTCCTCCAGTTCTTTCCAGCCCGAGAAAATCCTGATCACAGGCCCCACATCACCCAGTAGGATATAAACCCAGTACATTTGATAAGAGTGTCCTCCTCAGCTGAAGTATGCTGGGCATACACTGTGCAGTGAGCAGGAATGCTTCATGTGAAGACAGCATCTATTTGCAGACCCTATGAAGATCAGTGGTGCCCCTTTTGGATTCCTTGTTTGTTTCTTAAATAATCTTTATGTGTCTATGGCTTAAAAGGCTATGAATCAACTGGCAAATGGAAAATTTATTCACCCAATGGGGTGAAATTTTGAAACAACATTTCAAAAGGAGTTATAAAATCTGTGAAGAGAAAAATAAAAAAACCTGTCCTCCTATGGAATTGTAAATGATTTCCTTAGAAGCCTCTCTGGTACATAACTTTACAGTAATAGATAATTAGATAGCATTTCCAGTTTCTTTTCAATATCTTTTTATTCACCAAAATCTTCACCTGCTTACCTTGTCCTCTCCTCACTTGCAAGGAGCAATGCTGTAGCTGTATTCAAATTGTACATAGGCTGACATGATTTCCAGAACTGTGCTGTGCTGTTGATAGGCACTCTAGAAAGAAAGATAATCACAATCATATTACAGTTCTTCTGTCAATACGGAAACTTAAAGGTTTTCTGTTTACCATGTTAACACTATTTTTTTCATAAAACTGAGTGAAATTCTGTATAATTCAAGACTAACTATTAGTTAAAATTTGTCAGGGGACTTGAAGGTATTAGATAAGTGACTGACATACTTACTGTTAAGCATAGCTGACTAGAGTGTTACATATCTTAGGAAACCAGATGAAAAATCTGTCCATGTGAAATTGACCTTAACTGGTTAGAAGAAGAAATATTGGAGAATGCTGAGGTACTCAACAAGTTCTTTGCCTCAGTCTCCATTGGCAATCAGGTTTCCCACATCTCTCACATCCCTGAACAATTAAGGGGTATTAGAAGAGCCAAATCTCTCCCACTATAAGAGAACAGCAAGTCCAAAACCGACTCATGAGATGGAATACGTACAAGTCTATGGGGATGGACAACATTAAGACCAAGTGTCAGGTCCTGCATTTTGGCCACAACAACCCAAGGCAGTGCTACAAGCTTGGAGCAGAGTGACTAGAAGACTGTGTGGAAGTAACAAGCCTGGGGTTCTAGTCAATGCTCATCTGAATATGAACCAGCAGAGTGCCCAGGTAGCCAAGAAGGCCAACAGCATCCTGACTTTGACAAGAAATAGTGTTGCCAGCAGCAGCAGGGAGGTGATCGTCCCTCTGTACACAGCTCTGGTGAGCCTGCACCTTAAGTACTGTGTTCAGTTTTGGGCTCCTCACTGCAAGAAAGACATCAGGAGACTGGTAGGAAGGGTCCCTTGGGATTCGGTCCTGGAGGGTAAAGGCATCCAGGAAAGCTGGTTGCTCCTCAAGAAGGAAGTCCTGAGGGTGCAGGAACAGGCTGTCCCCCTGAACCGCAAGATGAACCGGCGGGGAAGGAGACCGGTGTGGATGAACAGGGAGCTTTTCCTGAGGCTCCAGAAGGAAAAGAGAATCTACCTCCTGTGGAAGAAGGGACAGGCAACTCAGAAAGAGTACAAAGAGGTTATTAGGATGTGCAGGGAGAAAATTAGAAAGGCAAAGGCCCAGCTCAAACTAAGCTTGGCTGCTGGGATTAAAGGGAACAAGAAAGTCTTCTACAAATATATTAACAGTAAGAGGAGGACCAAGGAGAATCTCCATTCTTTATCGGATGCGGCTGGGAATGTGGCCACTGAGGACAATGAAAAGGCTGAGGTTCTCAATGCCTTTTTTACGTCTGTCTTTAAAAGCCAGACCAGGTGTCCTCAGAGCACTCTACTCCCTGACCTGGAAGTCTCGGATGGGGAGCGAAACAACCCCCCCATGATTCAGGAGGAAACGGTCAGAGACCTACTAGTCCACCTGGACTGCCACAAGTCGATGGGGCCGGATGAGATCCACCCGAGAGTACTGAGGGAGCTGGCGGAGGAGATAGCCAAGCCGCTTTCCATCATCTACCGGCGTTCCTGGTCAACTGGAGAGGTCCCAGAAGACTGAGACTTGCCAGTGTGACTCCCATCTACAAGAAGGGTCATAAGGAGGATCCGGGGAACTACAGGCCTGTCAGCCTGACCTCGGTGCCAGGGAAGGTGAGGGAGCAGATTGTCCTGACGGAGATCATGCGGCATTTGCAGGACAACCAGGGGATCAGGCCCAGCCAGCATGGGTTTGTGAAGGGCAGGTCCTGCTTGACCAACCTGATCTCCTTCTATGATCGAGTGACCCACCTGGTGGATGAGGGAAAGGCTGTTGATGTGGTCTACCTAGACTTCAGCAAAGCCTTTGACACTGTCTCCCACAGTATTCTCCTGGAGAAACTGACAGCCCGTGGCTTGGACTGGTACACTCTTTGCTGGGTAAGAAGCTGGCTGGAGGGCCGGGCCCAGAGAGTGGTGGTGAATGGAGTTAAATCCAGCTGGCCACTGGTCACGAGTGGTGTTCCCCAGGGGTCGGTGCTGGGGCCTGTCCTTTTCAATATCCTTATTGATGACCTGGGTGAGTGCATTGAGAGCACCCTCAGTAAGTTTGCAGACGACACCAAGCTGGCAGGAAGTGTCGGTCTGCCTGGGGGTAGAGAGGCCCTACAGAGAAATCTGGACAGGCTGGATCTCTGGGCTGAAGCCAATGGGATGAGGTTCAAAAAGACCAAGTGCCGGGTCGTGCACTTTGTCCGCAACAACCCCAGGCAACGTTACAGGCTTGGAGCAGAGTGGCTGGATGGTTGTGTGGAGGAAATGGACCTGGGGGTATTAGTCTTTGCTCAGCTGAGCATGAGCCAGCAGTGTGCCCAGGTGGCCAAGAAGGCCAATGGCATCCTGGCTTGTATCAGAAATAGTGTTGCCAGTAGGAGTAGGGAAGTAATTGTCCCTCTGTACTCAGCCCTGGTGAGGCCCCACCTCTAGTACTGTGTCCAGTTTTGGGCCCCTCACTGCAAGAAAGACATTGAGGCCCTGGAGCGTGTTCAGAGGAGGGCGACAAAGCTGGAGAGGAGTCTGGAGCACAGGCCTTATGAGGAGCGGCTGAGGAAGCTGGGACTGTTCAGTTTGGAGAAGAGGAGGCTCAGGGGAGACCTTATTGCTCTCTACAACTACCTGAAAGGAGGTTGTGGTGGGGAGGTTCAAGTTAGGAAAAATTTATTCTCTGAAAGAGTGGTCAGGTGCTGGAAAGGGCTTCCCAGGGAGGTACTTGAGTTACCTTTCCTGAAGGTGTTCAAGATATGTTTAGATGTTGTACTAAGGCACGTGGTTTAGTGGGGAAGTATTGATGGTAGGTAGACAGTTGGACTAGATGATCTTGGAAGTCTCTCCCAACCTTGGTGATTCCATGGTTCTATGATTCTATGACATGCATCCCAGGGTCCTGAAGGAACTGTCTGATGTGGTTTCCAAGCCATACTCCATCATATTTGAAAAGTCATTACTATCAGGAGACGTCTCTGGTGACTGGAAAAAAAGAAACATCATATCCATTTTCAAGAAAGGGAGAAATGAAGACCTGGGAGACTACAGGCCAGTGAGCCTCATGTCTGTGCCTGGGTTGGTCATGGAGCAGGTCTTCCTAGACACTATGTTAAGGCACATGTGAGATGAGGAGGTGATCCAAGACTGCCAGTATGACCTCACCAAGAGCAGACCAAACTGATGTCCTTCTACAATGGAGTGATGGAGAAAGACTTGGGGGTTGTGGTGGATGAAAAGCTTGATGCAAGAAAACAGTGTGCACTTGCAGTCCGGAAAGCTAACTGTATCTTGGCCTGCATTAAAAAAAAAAAAAAAAAGAGTAGCCAGCAGAGTGAGAGAGATGATTGCCCCTTTCTACTCTGCCCTTGTGAGGCCCTATCTGGAGTACTGCATCCAGGTCTGGAACTCCCAACACAAGAAAGACAAGGAGCTGCTGGAGCAGGACCAGAGGAGGCCAGATGACCAGAGGACTGGAGCAGCTCTCCTACGAAGAAAAACTGAGGGAACTGAGGTTGTTCAGCCTGGAGAAGAGAAGGCTCAAGGGAGAACTCATTACGCCCTTCCAGTACTTAAAGGGTGCTTATAGTCAAGAGGAAGACCAACTTTATATGGTCTGTCAGTGGTAGGGCAAGGGGAAATGTTTTTATACTCAAAGAGGAAAGATTTAGATTTAGAAGACTCAGAAGGTGGGGAGGCACTGGAACAGGTTGACCAGCAAATCTGTGGATGCCCCATTCCTGGAGGTGCCCAAGGCCAGACTGGATGTGGCCCTGGACAGCCTGATCTATTGAGTGACAACTCTGCCAGTGGCAGGGAGTTGGAACTAGATGATCTTTAAGGTCCCTTCCAACTCAAGCCATTTTAAGATTATATGATTCCATTATTGTTTACAGAAGAAATGTTCCTTGCTGGCCTTGTACTTCTGCTTGGTTATGCATCCTCAAGAACATGACTAAAGCTGTGTGTCTTACAATGAAGCAGAGAAATCTGTTGATTGGCTAACAAGCTCAGCTCTGATAGTATCAACATGAACATCTGTAGAAACAACTCTCTTAGTACATAATACCAAATAACATTTTCTTCATCTCACATAATTCTACATAAAATAGTGATATCTTTTTGCAGTTACATCTGAATAGCAGAATATAAACTTAGTATACTACATAAAAAGAATTGTGACATTGAAATCATACAGTTTTGCAAATCAAACTCTGTACGAACAAAACCACTAAAGGGAGAAAGACAACAAAAAAAAATGCCCCAAAAAAGCAGCTGAAACTTACTTCTCTCATTTATCTGCCACACAAAGTAAGTAGGTAAAGTAAATACCTAAATAAATAAGTGAAAACAACATAGCAAATTTTAATTTAGCTTTATCAGAGGCTGATAAAGTTGATCTTCATGTTTGGAAATTGTAGTTTAATGCTGCTGGGATGAAGATGGAATGCCACATTGTGATGTTCAAAACAGATCCCCTTATACAGGTTTCTGTTTAGTACTAAGAAATAAACATACCAATTAGTCCATTTCGGTTGAAAACAAGCATACATGAAGGGATTATTCCCTTCCCTTTTCCCATTCCCTTTCCCTAACCCTTCCATCAGTTTTGTTTTTAAGGTGAGCTAATAATTTTTTCCATTATATGTAGTTTAATGTCAGTACTTCTCTTATTAATGAAATCTTAACTACTGACATTTGTGTATAAAGTCTAAAAAAGATTTTTCTTAAAAATACAGTTATTGTAAGTACTCCTTTCAATGTTTAATAATAACGAATTTAGGAACAATTTGTGAATCTTTTTTTCTCCTTTCACAGTTCTACCAGGTGGTCATTTTTATTATGTATTTAATATTATCTCTTTTTGGTTCAGAGAGCACTGCAACAGAAATTAACTTCTCCATTGTGCTGTTATGCATTTGAATAAAAAATAAAAATAAAAAAGACACAACAAAAAAAATAACAATAAAACTAGTTTAAATTTAATTGGAATAAATAATGAGAAATCCATATTTTTTCAGATACAAACTAAAAGCACTTCCCTTTACAGAGAAATATAAAGGAGTGACACTGTTTGGGAAGCACTTAGATCCATCATGAATTATATACAAATTATATTTGAATATGGCTTGCTTATATTAGAAAATCTCAGTTTCACTGAGACAGAGAACTTCAACACAATGTGGAAGAGAAAAGATTATTTGATGAAATTAATAAGAAAAAAACAGTATTTACCTTTCTAGAATTTACTTTGCTGAAAATGTTTTAAGCTCTTTGTACTTTATTGTTAATATGGAAAGGAACACACACATTAGAACAATGAATGACTTCATTCACAATTTGTTAAGTTTGTTGTTGTAATTTTTTTTAAGTTTGTTTGTTGTACTGTAATTTGTTAAATTTGTTATTTGCTGAAGTTTTGTTTTCATATTCCATCTTCTCTCATTCTTAGCCTTCCTCATGTCAAAGGACTTGTTCTCCTTCCTCTTCTCCCTACCAAGGAATTTGAAACATAATTGCTTCTATCAAACTGAAGAAATAAAAAAATATACTATCTTCTTTGTATTCATGCACTATTACAACTTTCTTGAGAACTTTAAAGATATAGATGTGATATGTAGTACCAATTATGCAACATCACAACTGTGCACTGCACCTTAAAAAAGACTTGAAACAGAAGCCAGAAAAGTAAATCATCCACTCTGTTGCTCCCCTTTTCTTTAATAATTTCCAATCACAAGATGAAATTTGTGTCCAAATGTTCAGTAATAACTTATATCCCTTGGACGTTTCCGCTGTGTAGAAAAGCACCTTGAAGAGTTTGCAAGTATCCATTTTATTAGACTTTGTTTATAGTTCATGGAATTCTATATGCAAATGTGCATTTCATTTTAAAATGTCCAGGTTTTTAAAATAAGGTGTAATTTAAAAGTACAGACTATCTGAGACCCTTCAAATTGCCAGTATGCTTAACAATGTTATTTTCATATTAGAGGCTCACTTCTTACAAAGAAAACACAACTACTGCCCCCCCTGCTGCCAACAGGCACAGTTAGCTCACCAAAAAGTGGAAGGAATTTCAAGTGAGTTTGTAATCACCCAATACATATTTAGAAAAAAATCACTCATTTGTTCATAAACAAGGTTTGAAAAAGTATATTTTGGGTCTCTTTCCATTAACTGTTTGACAGATTGTTTATTTTGCTTTGTTACTTTGATGGAGTAACATGATCAAAGTGATAAGTCCTACTTCTCAGTCCATGTAATAAAGTCCATGAATTACAGTAAAGTAAATCTATAGAAGAGAATAGGACTCGATAATCCTTGGAAGTAGTGTTCACTAAAGTGCAGATAATGAAACAATAAAAACTATTAAGAATATGGAGAACATTTTGTCCCTCCAAAATACTTTTTACTTCTTAGAACAGCAATTGTTGTTTGTTTGCTTGTTTGTTTGTTTTGCATTTGGAAACAGGTAAGGAAAGTCTGTATTTATTTAGTCCTCTTTATTTTACCTCATGCTCCAAACGCAGGATTTGTTGTTTTGTATTCAATACTGTGACTGAAAAGGTCTTAGTTAAAAAAAAATGCAAAACAAACCCACTAACCAAATCCTCAATCTCTTCTATTCCCAGTTAAAATATAGAATGAATCACAGAATCATAGAATGGCCTGGATTGAAAAGGACCACAAAGATCATCAAGTTTCAACCTCCCTGCTGAGTGCAGGGTTGCCAACCACTAGACCAGGCTGCCCAGAGCCACGTCTAGCTTTGCCTTGAATGCTTCTAGGGATGGGACATCCACAACCTCCTTGGGCAACCTGTTCCAGCACATCACCACCCTCTGAGTGAAAAACTTCCTCCTAATATCTAACCTAAATCTCCCCTGTCTCAGTTTTAAACCATTCCCCCATGTCCTATCGCTATCCACCCTCACAAACAATCGATCCCCCTCCTGTTTATACACTCCCTTCAAGTATTGGAAGGCCACAATGACATCTCCCCAGAGCCTTCTCTTCTCCAAACTAAACAAGCCCAGTTCCCTCAACCTCTCTTCATAGGAGAAGTGCTCCATCCCTCTGATCATCTAGGTGGCCCTCCTCTGAACTCGTTCCAATATATTAATCAAATGTGAAGATGTACCTCCTCCTCACGATTTCCATTCCTGACAATGCAACCTATTAGTAAGTGACTAATAATATATTTTGCATACTATTTGACTGCAGAAACAGAAACTTAAAGGAAAGCCAGACCACACTTTCAGTCTGTAGACAGCATAGAGTCACAGGGCAACAGTTGTCACCGCACTATTAGGGCATCCTGAGATCCACACAGTCCATCTTGGCTTACCATCATCACTGCATCAGGACATGAGTCTTCCCTAAAGGTCATCTGTCATACTTGCCAGCTCTGCTTAACGCCCCAAAAAGTGCAATAAGCCTTCAGAATCTTTGAAGGCCCCTTCCAACTCCCCTCCCGTCCCATCCCCTCCCCTCTAAATTGGTTATTGGCTATTTTTCTATTCTAGAATGACAAATATTTTGTAAATATTTTAGAATTTCTTTCCTAGAATAGTACACTTAACCTTGAATCAGGTAACTCTTAGTTGTAATTCAGATGCCTTGAGAAAGTTTGGCACTTGTACATTTTCTTCAGATTTCTTTTGAGCAAATAGCAATTTGAGGAAAGGTAAAACCAAAACAAAATAAAACTTTTTATGACTTTTTTGACAAACAAATATGAGTTTCTTTTTGGTATTTAAAAACGACTGAAAAGGAACATATTTCCAAAAAACATTGTACCCATCAAAGACAGGTATAGTTTTTAATTGAGGATATGCATATCAAGTCCTCTGTTCCAGACGCTCCTCATGTTTTGTGCTTCAGGGCTTTGCTGATTGAACTTGTCCACCTCTACAGCTCATAAACATTTATTTCCTGAACTAGTGTTTTTCACATCCATTTATCAAGATTTGAAGAAACTGTATTTCCGAAGGACAGAGAATTCACTATGACTGGCATTTTGCAGTTCTTTGATCTGCCTCCTCTCTTTTAAGAGATAAAGTGCAAATAATAAGTGATCTGTATTCCTGCAGGTGATTATGCATGTATTTATGTTTTTTTAACAATCTGTATTAGCAGTACAAAACTTTTCCCATCCATAGCCTATTTATCACTTACTAGAGATTATGGTAATGTTTTTTTACCTTTCTTTTTGCATTTTCCTTATGAAGAAAATAAATTGTGGTAATAAGTAGAAAACAAAATTCTTATCCATTTGTGGGAAATGTGAATCTTTAGAATGACAAAGTTGTTGCTTTTGACCAATATCAAAAGCTCTGATGCAAAGACTGTTGAAGTTAATGAATATTAGAATCAAGGGAGTCTGTTCTAACAGCATAGACTTGTCAACAGACAGCAAATACTACCAATAACAGTGCAATGTTAACATCACAATGTTGCACAATGCTGACTGTGTTTCTATTATGTTTTTCCAGTCCAAACCCACACATTTCAATATGATACTCAGTTTCTTATAGTTGTATTGTAATTATTGTATATTATTGTGTATTATATTGTAATAATCACTTTTTCTAGTGTCCACAGATAATAAAATGGCTGACATATTTGCATTATTTCCTTCACAGTCTTCAAGCCAGATTGTTCCTTTTGAACTATTGTTAAAAAAATACTGAAATAGTTAAGAAGTTTGCCTATGTGCTATTTAAACACATAGAAACTTTGTTATGTCATGTTCTGCTGCAGCATTTTATTTTCTATATATCATAGAATCATAGAATCACCAAGGTTGGAAAAAACCTACAAGACCATCCAGTCCAACCATCCACCTATCATCGACAGTTATCACTAAACCATGTCCCTCAACACAACATCTAAATGTTCCTTGAACACCTCCAGGGTCAGTGACTCCACCATTACCCCGGGCAGCCCATTCCAGCGCCTGACCACTCTTTCAGAGAAGTAGTATTTCCTGATGTTCATCCTGTATCTCCCCTGGCACAGCTTCCCTCTCGTCCTATCACTAGTTACAAGAGGGAAGAGGTCGACCCCCAGCTCACTACAGCCTCCCTTCAGATAGTTATAGAGAGTGATAATGTCTCCCCTGAGCCTCCTCTTCTCCAAACTGAACAATCCCAGCTCCCTCAGCCGCTCCTCATAAGGCCTGTGCTCCAGACCCCTCACCAGCTTCGCTGCCCTTCTCTGGACACGCTCCAGGGCCTCAATGTCTTTCTTGCAATGAGGGGACCAAAAGTGAACCCAGTACATGAAGTGCATCCTCACTAGTGTTGAGAACAGAGGGACAATTACTTCCCTGCTCCTGTATTGTAAAATCATAAAAATATCATAATATCATAAAAAATCAGAGAGAAAAGAGCATTCAGCTAAATATTTTATTTATGCTGTTTATTTTTTCCCCAGTGGACAGTAGCTAGCATTTTTTCTGCTTTGGAAATTCTGCTTCATTACTTCTTACTAGGATTAATGTTTATTTACTCAACTCAAGCAGGTTATTTCCTCATAAAAAGCTGCCATGATTAGTACAAAATGTATCATAGAAACAACATATCTTCATTTGTTCAAATTTCAGCCTGTAGTAGAAAATACTCAAATAGTTTATGCATCTAGCAAAATTTCATCTGTCTGAGAGGTATGGTTTAAGACGGGCATTTTAGTTTTCTTTATAGTCAGTGAAGACAGGTATCATTAATGTTCAATTCATTTTTAAGATGTCAGGAGGCACCATCTGGATGTGATTATATTCTACTTTTGACTACTGGAAGTACAGACATTTCTGCTACTAGATGAATAAAATCATTCAGGATGAACCCCATCTACAGAGCTGTTTATAGAATACAAAAACTTGAAAAATTAACAATATACAACCTTGATTACATTCTGATATTCCAGTTTCAGTTTTTCACATTTTCAGCTGTGCAGTTTTATTAAATGATTTCAACAGATTGACTAGTAAGTTAAATAAATTAGTTATTCTTATACACAATACATTCTGTGACTGACTTTAAATGAGTAGCATATATGCACATCTATTAGTATGTTTAAATGAGTGCATGTAAGTGTGTGTAAGTACATAAAATTACATGTATAAACTTAAATATAAAGATAAAATATCATCACAGAAACACAGAATTGTTGAAGTAGAAATGGAATTCTGGTCATCATTTAGGTCAACCCCGCTACTCAGAACAAACTCAGATGGGCAGGTTGTTCAGCACCATATCCACTCAGGTTTAGAATCTCCAAAGATAGAAAAGCCTAGGCAACATGATCAACCGATTGACCATCCACAAAGTAGTAAGACTTTTCATGTTTAAGTGGTCCTTTTTGTATTTCAGTTTGTGCCCACTACTTTTCATCTTCCACTGGATACCACTGAAAAGAGTCTGGCTCCATCATCTTTACTCCTTACTAAAAGGTACACCTTTGGAGCCTGGTGTCATGGGTGGAACTATACACTTCACTTGTAAGAGAGAAATAGCAATATATTTATTGTTATAAAATAGTGATTTAACAGATCTTAATCACGAATAAGACAGCGAGCTAACAAGTTATAAGAAGACAAGGTACACCTGATTATTTACTACAGAAGGTAGGGGTGAACACACTCATCCAGGAGACCCTCCCGTTGAATCACAAGATTCAGTGGACCTCTTTGATTTCTGAACTCCCTGAACCACAGAGCTAAGGAGCCTAGATGTAGCTGAATCCACTCCTAATCCCAGACTTGGTCAATGGTCTATGTCTAAGGGATTATGTGTACAATCAAACTAAGATATAAACTTACTGAAGTTCCAAAAGTTTAACAAACCATTTGTCACTTACAGAGAATCTCTATTGGCACAGTGTTTTGACATCAAGGAGTAAGGAATTTCTGCAGCAGGTGTAAACTCAAGAGGCATTCCTACTCAACGGGAGATCCTATTGTATGGCCCACTGTTGTACAGGAGAGCTCAAAGGGTCTTGGGCTATTTAATATTTATGGGATAACATGATTTACTTATAGACATATTGGATATCATTTGATATTTTTACCTAGATGCTAGTTCCCCAAAAATAAACTAAATGTTTTTCAGCACTGTCATTAGGTTGGTGTGGGCTCACCTAGTCCTCGGCTGTGCAGCAGGATGCTGGTTTCTCTATCACCTAGCCTGGGCTGGAAAGTAACCATTATGGTGGTCACATCCAACCTGAGAAAGGTTGATGGTGAAATGGCCAGGCTAGAAAACGGAGGGTGAGATGAAAACACATCATCACAACCAATACTAACGTTAGCCTCAGTATGTCCATTTCTTTACACTACTGAGGATCCCAGAAATGCATACAGCACTCAAGACATCAGTGCCTAATAAAGAAAAAGGGTCACCCTTCTCTGCTTACTACCAACACTCTACCTAACAAAGCCCAGTAGGCTGTTGGAACTCTTTTCCATGAAGGTCCATTGGTAGCTCATGGGCATCTTGGTGGACTTAGGACCTCAGGGTCTTCTCCTTTTAGTAAATGAAAACTGCTTTCCATCCAGTTAATCTCCTGTACCAGTGCATAGGGTTATTCTTCTCCCTGGGCAGGACTTGGCATTTCTCTTTGTTGAAATTCATGAAATTGCTGTTGGTACATTTCTCCAGCCTGTTGATGTTCGTCTGAATGGCAACATACCCATCAGGTGTATCAACCCCTACTCTGAGTTTTGTATCATCTGTGAACTTGCTGAGGATAGTTTGTCCTGTCATCAAGGTCACTAACGGAGATATTAAACAATGCTGAATCCAGTACTGGTGCTTGGGACTCATCACTAGTGACTGGTGTCCAGTGGACTTGACACTGCTGATCATAATCCTCCAAGTCTGGGGGTTTGGGTGGTCCAAACCATTGTCCCTCTCACAGTTCATTTGTGTATTGTCAAATCACTTATGACCTCCTAGCTGGAATCATTTAACACTGGTAATGGCTAGGGACAACAGTACAGTTGCTAGAAACTGTTCTTAGCTTATTGGAAATTGTCAGCGGCTTACAGGCTGGTTTGGCCCAGATCTGTGACGAATGGAGCGGTGAGATCCATGGACCCACAGCCCGGGAAAAGGGAGAAAGGGAAAAGGGGAAAGGGTAGGGAGATGGGCCTAAAAACAAAACAGCAGCAACGATCTGAGGAGGAAAGCTAATTTACAAAAAAAGATATCAGAATGCAAGATAACACAACATAATACAATATAACACAATATAATTGGAATTGATGCTAATAAATCAAATAAAATGAAAAAGAGATTGTCCAAAAACCGAAGGCCTTACTCTAGTGCTGAAGGTGAGACAGCTAGGGAGCACACATGCTGCCATGACGAGCAGAAAGGGAAAAGAGAGGACGTCTTATAAGCTGCAAACAGTTTTATCCTTCCCTCTGAACAGAAAACAGAAACCGAACAACACAAAGTCCTCTGGGTTATGTAGTTCTTCTCTTCTGAGAACCAGGTACCTGGAACTACCCATGATCCATGGAACTGGAGCTTTAACTCTTTAACTCCCAGTGCACTACATGATGTTATGATGTGCAATACTGATAACAAAAATCATAAAACCATGATAGGAATACAATTCAGTTGGACCTAATTTGCCTGGAGACAATAAAAAGAAAATGGAAAGAAAATAAATATGGATCAGAAATGTTAAAATTATTTCTTTTTGATCATTTGCAAGGATGTTATTGTCAAGATTTAAAAATTGTTGGCAGTCACATAGATAAGAAGCTTCTAAGGTCATCTCATGAAGATTTTCCAGAGAAAAAGAAATACTGATAAACACTGTTTTCTGACTTTTCTTCTTTTGAATGATATGAAAAGAGTAAGCGAAGTGAAACTGTCTAACAGTAATTGCATCTAATTTTAAAATATTTGTGCATCAGCTTTTGTGTGTGGCTCGCTGCCCGTTTTGTTCTCATTAAAATGCCCCAGGGAATCAGTTTTGAATAACATTAACTAAATAACAAAGCCATACTTGAGATTAATCCTCTTTTTTGAAGAAACATTTAATAAGCCTGCACATATGAAATCTATTTAGTCTGCCCACAGTAATAATTGTGATCCTTGTTAAGAATAAGAGAACAGAAAGGTATGAAACTTAGTTTGCATTTTACGTTCCATAAATTAGCCTGAAGTATAATGAGCTATGAAACTACCTCAAAGACAAGTTTGAATACATTGAGCTTCATTGCTGGCAGTAAAACAATTTGAAAGTCCATTCAGTACTTTCAGAAATTCTGCACTTTCCCATTATTGTGGATTTGATTTCAGCCTTATAGGCATTTATTTTCTTCTTTCACTTTATTGATAGTATAAAAACATTATTATTCTAATATTTGAGTGTCCTGATAGTAGTTTAAAAAAATTTTTTTAAATACATAGTTTTATTCAAAAGTGGCATATATATATTCACAATACATATGCATGCCTACACATGTACAAATAAGAACTCTCTTGATACACCTTAACTTCATAGCAAGTATGGTGCTTGCACTGCCTAGTAGTGCTGCTGAAATCTATGCTGCTGCTTAGCCTGGTCTAATGTTACTGGTCCGGAGACAGACACAGCAAAGTAAGCCCCCATCATGGCAGATAAGTAGTTGCATGGATGGAACTACAGTCTGGATGATTAGTGAAATGTGGGATGTAATGAGGCAAAATGAGCACAAATGCACCAAAATCAGTGGGGTACCCTGATTTAATATCTTACCATAGAATCATAGAATGGTTTGGGTTGATAGGGACATTTAAGATCACCTAGATCCAACCCCCCTGCTATGGGCAGGGACACCTCCCTCTAGACCAGGTTGCTCATAGCCCCATCCATCCAGACCCTGAATGCTTCCAGCAGGGGGCATTCATTCACAGCCTTGTTGGACAACCTGTTCCAGTGTCACACCACCCTCATAGAAAATAATTTCTTCCTAATATCTAGTCTAAATCTGCCCTCTTCCAGTTTTAAGCCATTTATCCTCATCTTATTGCTACATGCTCTTGTAAAAAGTCCCTCCCCCAGCTTTTCTGTAGGCCCCTTTCAGGTACTGGAAGGCCGCTACAAGATCCCCTGGAGCCTTCTCCAAAAGAGAAGAGCCCCAGCTCTCTCATGGGGGAGGTGCTCCAGCCCTCCGATCACCTTCGTGGCCCTCCTCTGGACCTGCTCCAACAGCTCAATGTCCTTCTTGTGCGGGGGCCCTGGGACTGGAGGCAGTACCCCAGGTGTGGTCTCACGAGAGCAGAGTAGAGGGGCAGAATCACCTCCCTCAACCTGCTGGTCACTCTACTCTTGATGCAACACAGGATATAGTTGGCCTTCAGGACTGCAAGCGCACATTGCTGGCTCATGTTGAGTCTTTCATTAACAGACACTACCAAATCCTTCTCCTCAGGGCTGCTCTCAAGCCATTCTCCACCCAATCAGTATCTGCGCTTGGGATTGCGCCGACCCAGTTCATATTGATCTTGTAAACGTGTAGTATATACCTTTTAGGACCAGTGGCCTGGCTTCTGATAATTCTGATAAAAAACTTGGACACAGTAAGCAGTTAAAGTGCAAATCTTACCTCTAAAATTAAAATTCGTAGTTAAATTTGCAGAAATCTTAAATTACACTTAAGGTAGCAAAGAGAGTTTGGGAATGGAGGTTTCTTTGCCATAGAAGTACGTAGTGATTACATGACATTCCATTGTGGTTGTTTTGATAGGAGATAAATCTGTGGTTGGTACCTAGGCTGTATGGAACTTTTGCTCATGGTATTTTCCTAGACAAGCCAGGCATCTAGTTCTTGTACCAGTATTGCTCTATTTTGAAGCATATGTTCCTTTATATCATAGCTCCTTTCAACCTGACTTCTGCAGTGATGCTTTATAATTCATTGTTCTTTAGAGAGACCCCAGAAGTTCAAAACCAGGTTCAGCATTCAGGCAGAACATTTTCAAGAGAAATGATAAATTAAGTTTGGCACTTCACTTCAAATTCCAAGTAAACCTTCTTTAAGAACTGAGACATTTAAAAATGTCCGTTAAAAAGAAAAACAGAAAAAAAAAGAATATTATGCTCTGACTTTACCTCTGTGATATATACAAGGATCTAAATTGCAAGGTGAATTTAAATACCCTTTTTGGACATTAGATTCTTACATTTAGGTAAAATCCAACTCAAAGACCCCAAACTGTATACCAGTTAGTAAAGATACAGCATCATAGGACAGGTAACACTGCAAGACTGAGGATACCCTGATTCACAGAAAGTCCTCAAACTGTGGGATTTGGGGTTGTATTATGTGAGAGGGAGGTGGGAGGAAGGGATGGGTGTTCATACCAAGTTATTTGTGAAAATTAAAATGATGTAACTATAGAGAAAGAAGTCATATAGAAGATGCTGAGGAATGGTGCAAAAGTTCTGCAGAAACCAGTGGGCTGAGATGGAGGCATTTTTTCTGTATAGCAATAATGCTCACACTGTGTTGTCATGGATTAAATACTGACCTAAATGCTGTGTAGACACTGAGGAGCTTTTCTCAAAAAGTAAATCTGCAAGCCTTACCTGAAAACATACTTTTAGCTATTTCTGACATTGTTTCTTTACTACATAAATTTTACTTTGCTTTTTGTAATAGAGAGGTAATAGAGATGTATTACAAGTTGTTTATTGTCCAGCTACTACCTTTAAACACATTCAAAATTTTAGCCAAGATAAAAATGGTACAACATCAAAACAGAAGTGAGAACAATGGTCAAGATTAATTAATCTTAGTCTCTTACTCTTCAGTGCTTGACACTGCTAAATCTGAATGATTCTCCTCATCCACACACAAAGTGCCTACAATAGTTACAAAAATTCCTTATTAGCTTTGTTTGCTCTGACACCTAAGCACCACTCTTTTTCAGAAGTTATGATTGAATCAGAGCTACTTTAATACTCAGTTCTAACAATAAATATTTTGAGTGACACTTGTCAGGAGATCATGTTTAGGGAAATCACTAGGAACAGAAAAAGAAAATAATCTGCAAAGTCAGCTGAAATCTACACAATAATCTGGAATAGAAAATGACATTAAATACTAGAATTTTGGATCGGTCCTTAAGAAGTGAAGAGCCACTACCTGAAATTCTTTTACAGTTTCCCTTATCTTTCAACTCACACTCTTGTACAACATTGAATGGCTAATGTAATGTGAGAACTGTTTGAGCTGGAGAGTACACAATGAATTAAGTCCAGGACATTCCTCAGTGAATCAAAGAGGACACGTCCTTTGTGAAACCCAGACAGACTGTTCAACAAGAAGAGAGAAAAATAAGCTAGGCAGTTCAAACTTCATTCATCCATCCTTAATTGAGCATCAGTGAATGGGTTTAATTTAGCAGCCTGGCTCATTTATGCTTGCCTGTACTCACAAAAGAGAGGCATCTCCAGAGAAAAATTAAAATTTTAAATTTTGAATCACTTTCTGGAAAAAAAAGATAAAGTATAGAGTGACACTATTCCTTAATTAGATATTATGGATATGCACTTAAGACTTTTTCAATTATCTTTTTCTGCAGTATCTTTAAAAGACTTAACGAGTATCTTAAAAATACTGGAATTATCAATTTTTACAGTAAAAAATATAGACAAGTTACTTCTCTTATTTATACCTTAAATTGGCTCTCATTTCTTATTAAAACAACACATAAATAGAAAAACAAAACTCACATAATTTCAACACTTTCAGTATTCATACGCATATGGTCTGCTCCCATTCCTGGTCACATAGCTAGATTTACATGTCCTTGCACATGTAAATTAATTTCTGGAATTGGATTATAAATACCTGTTAATAAAAAAATGTTTATTTTAGTTGCCACCCTCACAGAAAGTAGGTAGAGTGTTCACGTCCAACCCACTAGTTATATACTAAAAGTTTTGTGATTTTTATACTTTAAAGATCTTATATATTTTACTTGCAGTCCAAGACAGTTTCTTTTCACTCAGTACAGCCAAGGCAAAATGTACACCCAACATTTCAGGTTGGGTTCAGTTTTGGCTCTGTATTTACCAGTACTGAGCAATGATTTGCACGCTAATGTGCAACTCTCAGAAGTTACTATCAAATCCTACAAAAATTAAGTGGTTGCAGACATAAAGCATGAAATATATTGTAATTAATCTGCTAATGTATGTCTGTGAATCAATGATTATGTCAATAAATTTATTATTTGCATTTCAGAATATATTTTATGTGCTTTACTGAAACTGTCTATTCTGCTTCATTTGCAACCACACGTTGTGCTTGAACCAGCTGTTCATTAGCCGCAGATATCCTGAAATGAAACATATACAGCTACTTCTCGTGTTCTCATCTCATTTTGCAGATTGCAGCAGGGCAGCAATGCCTCTTTCTCTGACATTATCTCCTCGGGACCCTATTTGCACCACGTGATAAGCCAATGAGGAAGTGGGAGTGCAACCCCAAATGCAGGTTTTATAGTCTCTTGATTGTGTAAAGGAAGTTAACATTGCTATGGCTTACTGTGGAGCTGAGTCCAGATTTATTTTCCCCTGCTGTTGGCACTGTTGCATATTTGTAGTGGGAACAGTGAAAATACGATTTAAAATTGGGAAGATAAACTCCCATAAAATATTCACTCAGATGATATCTAGACCAGTAATAAAGGATGTGGTGTTTTCATACAGATGTGCAGCCACAGCCACTCTCGCTCCCTCTCAAAGGATCTGGGGGAGAAAATACAATGAAAAAGGGCTCAAGAGATGAGATAAGGACAGGGAGATCAATCATCAATTACTGTCACAGGTAAAACAGACTAACTGTGGGAAGATTAATATAGTGTATTCTCTATTTCTAGCAGACTAGAACAGTGTGAAACTGAAAGCAAATGAAAAATGCCTCTCCCCAGTTCACCTTCTTCTATCTTCTTCCAAGCAGCGCAGGGGAATAGAGAGTGGGTGCTGCAGTTAGTCCATAACACTTCATCTCTGCTGCTCCTTCGTGGACTCACTCTTCTCCTGCTCCATCATAGGGTCCCTCCCACAGGATGGAGTCCTCCCAGAATTAATCCTTCATGGGTTTCCCACTGTGCTTTTCAAGCACTGCTCCAGCATGGCTCTGTACCACGGGGCCAAACCCTCATGACTGACTGCACTTCTCCACTGCGGGCTGCTATCCACGGGCTGCGGCTCCAGCCCAGAGTGCTCCTGTGGGGGCTCTCCATGGCTGTGCCTCATCCACGGCTGCCCCGTGGGCTCCTCCATGGCTGCATGTGGAGATCTGCTCTGCATGGTGCCCATGGGCTGCAGGAGGACAGTCTGCTCCTCTGTGGAACTCTCCTGAGCTGTGGGGAGCTTCTGTTCCATCCCTGGAGCACCTCCTGCCCACCTTCTGCACTGACCTGTGAGCCTGTGGGGCTGTTTGTCTCACATTTCTCACTCCACTCCCAGCTGCTCTTGTACATCAGTTTTTCCTTTTCTCAAATCTGCCCTCCCAGAGGCACACCCAGCATTGCTCCCTGGTTCAGCTCTGGCAGCATCGGGTCCCTTTTGGGCAGCTGAAGCTGGCTCTTACCTGACACATGGCAGCCACTGGGCTCTGCTTACTGAGTCCATGCCTGCAGCTCCCCCTGCTACAAGAATCTTGGCTCTTGAAACTTGTAAAAATGTGAAAAAATCTCTTAGTTTAAATATCTAGGTGATCACTTCCCCATAAGCTTTCTTCTCTTGACAAATTCATGATGATTGCTGCACTTTTTTTTCCTGTTTCAAATGTTTTGATTATATAGTTATGCATCATGCAAACTATTTGTTGTAGTTCTGTCTTGTTTTCTTTTAATTAGTTTTCCAGCAGTTGTTTCAGGACTGACAATTTTCAGGCCAAGTCTGTTTCAAAAATAGCTGATGTAGTAAATTATGAAAAATTGCATTTACAGTAAAATTATGACAAAATTATAGGAAGGCAGAAAGGACACTTTGAAGATAAGAATATCCAGCAGCTCCTTTTCTTTTTCTTTTTTTTTTCTCCGCCCATTTTAGCTGCTAGCCCTTTAGAAGCTTAAGCAAGAAATCAGAATGCAAACCTTCCAAATTCAGCTTTCTCCTTAGAAAAAAAAGAAGAGAGTTTGTTGTCAGCAGAATGGTTTCAAATGCTGATTCTCTGAGCATATTACAAAAGATGTCTGTGATCGGTGGATTAGTTAACTCTGCATAAAGATATCTTCCTTCATTGAAAATAAAATATGGATTTAGGATGAAAGTAAAGTTAGTAACACATTGATGTCTTAGTTGTTGTTGAGCAGTGAGGGGACAGAAACAGGACAGCTGACCCAAACTGGCTAAACTCATGCCCCATACCATGTGGTGTCATGCTGAACAAGAAAAGTGGGGGGAGTTGGCCAAGGGGATGATGCTGCTACTCAGAGACTGGATAGGCATTAGTCAGCAGGTGATATGCAGTTGCACTGTGCATTACTTGTTCTATATGTTCTTTTATCTTTACTATTATTTTCCCTTTTCCATTTTATTTGTTTTTATCTCAACCCACAATGTCTATCCTCTTTTCCAATTCTCTCCCTGATCCAACTAGAGAATAGTGAATGAATGGCTGTGTGGGGCTTAGGTTCCTGCTGACTTGAGCTGCAACTTGCTACTTGAAAATCTGGACAACATTTTCCAGCTCTGTCACCCTCACTGTAAAGAAGTTCTTCTCCATATTTGTGTGGAACTTCCTATGTTGCAGTTTTTGGCCACTGCTCCTTGTCCTATCACTACACACCACTGAAAAGAGTCTGTCCTCATCCAGTTGCCTCCTGCACTTTAGATATTTAGACACACTGATCAGATCCCCTCTCAGTCTTCTCTTCTGGGACTGAGCAGACCCAGATCTCTCAGCCTGGCAGACACTTCAGGTTTTTATTAGTTTTGTCACCCTTCACTGGACATTTTCTAAGAGATCCCTGTCTTTTTTGAACTGAGGAGCCCAGAACTGGACACAGTATTCCAGATGTAGCCTAATCAGGGCAGAGTAGAGGGGGAGGATCATCTCTCTTGACTTGCTGGCAACACTCTTTTTAATGCTTCCTGGGGTACTACTGGCCTTGGTCACCAGGGCACACTGCTGTCTCACAGCCAACCTGTTATCCACCAGGATCACTATGTCTTTCTCTGCAGAGCTCCTTTCTAGCAGGTTATCATCTAAACTGTAGTGATGCATGAAGTGGGCCACCCTTCCTCAATGCTGCTGAGATGCTACAGGGTGATGGGGATTGTGGGTGTCTGAGTGACCAGCAGCTCTCCCTGCCTGGTGAACAATGACTGATGTCCTTGCAGATGGTGTGGCAACAAGCTCCTCAAAGATATTGTCTGTACACACAGAGTGAGCACTGGAGCTCAAACTGCTCTTGCAGAGGGGACACTTATGCTTGCTCTTAGCTCACCACTGGATGCACCCAGTTCAGAAATTGGAGGCATGGCATCACATAGCTGATGTCTTCTGAGCTATCAAGACATTTAGCAACAACTGTGCAGTTTTGCGGCCATACTCGCCATCTACTGTTGTATGCTGAGAAGAAGAGTGGATGAGGGTTTGCTCCTCCTCACCAGCACTGCAGCTGTGGGAGTCACACTAGAAAAGATAGAGATTGCCAGTGCATGCCCCAGAAGCTGGCCTGGCCCTGAGTTGACTAGCTTCTGGGATGCTATCCTACTGTTGACAGCAGAACGGCCTCTTGGAGGGTGATGAAGAGTCCTGGGAGCTGATGTTCCTCCACTTTGGGGTTGCCTATGCTCCTCCATGTTTGGCAGAGGAGGGACCGTCCATGCCCTTGCCTGGCTCCTCTTTGGGCACTTCTTGGTCCTTGGGTACAGGAACTGGGATGGATGTTACAGTGCAAAAGCTTACTGCGTAAGATATACCAATCCAGAAGACAGGACATGGAGGCAAGTTAATACTCTTCAGTTTAATAGTGAGGTAGTCATGTTATTGGGGGCAGCAAACTGGTTGAGTCCCCACTAAGTCCTTGAAACTGGTGACAGCAGACCAGTAGAGTGTCTGTCCTGGTGTTACAGCTGACCCCAGTGGTGGCAGGTTTACAAGACATCCTCTCATGGCTTACTACCGTGGTCATATATATAACAGTTTGAGACAAATACGTATCATGCATCAGGATGTACAAGGTCAGTCACAGAAAGCAAAGATATTTAGTTACAGATGCAGAGCTGTTTCTCACAAACAAGTTTCTTCTAGCTACATGCAGAACCTAGAGGTAGTTGACTTGTGTTCTGAAGATAACACAATCCCTTTCTCATGAGATAGTCTCCTGTTCAGACTGTGATTTGTATTTTTCCACATAGATGTGGGGTGGCTGGGGCAACCACAAAGAGTAGCAATGGAAATTGCAGGGAACTCATCTGTGCTGGATCCCTCTGGCTTGCTGCAGGGTTCTGGACCAGTGACTGCTGTCAAGGCTTGTGCAAGATTTGCACAACATGAGAATGCTCTGAAATCATTGGCCCTCCATGTAAGGATGAAGAAAATAAAGCATCTGACTTCCAGAAATCCTTTCTCCCGTGTTACCTAATTACCTACTAAACCTATATGCGCACTAACGAGCTATTCTTGTTAGGACCATTGCGACGCAGACACCAATATGATGATATAGCAAAAGGCAAACGGCATTTATTGTTAGGAGTTACAGAACTATATAGTGTCACTTATCTTTTGCTTAACTATTGCTTAAGCTCACGCGAGCTACTGGCCAATCACGCTGAACATCACGCGCTGTCCATGCATTTCCGAGGACCATATATGGAGCGGTCATGCACTTCCTTGTTTTAGGCAAAGAGTGCCGCCTCTCCTTCTGACGACATGAGCTCATCTCTAGGTCAACCAATAACAAGCGCCATGGGGAGGGGCCTTCTGCGTCACATACCCGAGTCCCCGCTAGCCTAATACAACACTCCTGTATACTTGGAGAGTGTTCTAGTGTTGTATGGTAGGTGAAGCTTAGGTTTCCAGCTATAAAACAGAAGAGATCCTTAGCAGTCCTACTTGCTGAAGTTGGCAGAGACCAAAGTGAAGTAAAATAAAGAGATGGAAAGAGTTTATCACAAGCAAAATAGCTAGAATGTTGTTAGGTCCTACTTGTCTTGTCAACAGCTGAAAAACTTCGGTCACATTACTTCAGAGCAGAGGTTGCATGTGGGGGAAAGAAGGGTAGAGGGAGAAGCAGATTGGTCTGTGCTGTATTCTGATCTCCTAAGGGGAAAAAAAAAACCACAAAAAACCACAACATAGCCAAAAAAGAAAACAAGATTGGATGATGATGTAGCTCTTCAGACTGGTAAATTTGGCTTACTATTACTATTAGCAGACCATAAGTTTATATCAGCTGCAGGTTCTCAGAACAAGGACTTGCCAGCTGTGATTTGTCTATGCCTGCCTAGAACTCTCTTCCTAACTTTTTCAGCAGTAACAGCAATAGTCTAACAACTGGGTGACAGATGATTATTGCCTAATCATTTTAATTTTGCTTACCTTTGAATGACTATGTAATGTAACAGATTTTTATATGACTTTTGATATAGTTCTGTAATTAACTGATGATAAAATAATTCTGAGTAGTGCATACTGTGACCCCAGACTAACAGTACAGTGTAGAGGAGTACAAGCATAGAATGACTGTAGTGGCTTTGAAAGTGCGAGCACAGGATGAAACGAGAGGCTGCAGAGTTATGAGCTAATCGTTAAATAATCAGTTACTGTTTGTTGAAGGCATAAAACCCCGAGGAATGTTTATGTCAGATATAACATGGAAATGCAAATGAATGAATAAAAAGCTAGGTGTAGTGTATACTGGAAAACGTGAAAAATTATCCCAGGAAAAACATACAATGAGGAGAATTAAACCATCACCATTGTAATCATCATTATTCTCTTTTTGATGAAGATCTCCAAAATCTGATGACTTACCATAATCTTCCTTGCCTTCTTCTTGAGGACGAGTACCATTCTTTAGATGCACTGAAACTTACAGTGAGAGGGGCAGTGTTCCCCAGTTCCCACCGTCCAAACTATCTGCTCGAGGGTTGTGTTTAGGGCAGTCACTAGTGAAGACTGAAGCAAAGAAGTTGTTGAATACCTCAGCCTTCTCCTTGTCCATTGTTACATTGTAAGGTACCTTGTTGCTCACTAGGGAGAATATGCCTTCCTGGACTTTCCATTTCCAGTTGATGTACCTATAGAAGCCTTTCTTATTTTTCTTTGTACTTTCCAAGTGAAATTCCACATAGGTCTTGGCCTTCCTGATGCCATCCCTGCACAGCCTATTAGCATCCCCATACTCATCTCAGGTTACCTGTCCCTGCTTCCACTGCCTGTGCGTTTTCTTCTTGCTCTCTAGTTTGACAAGCAGGTCTCAGTTCAGCCATGCTCGCCTCTTGCCTTCCTTTCCTGACTTTGCCCACCTGGGGATGGAGAACTCTTGTGCCCTAAGGAAAGCTTCCTTAAAGACCTACCAACTCTGCTCTTCTCAGTTGACCTTGAGAACAGTTTTCCAGGGAGTTTTGTTGACTAACTCCCTGAAGAGCTGGAATTTGGCTTTCCGAAGCTTCTTGATTTTACTTTTCACCTGTCTGATATCTCTCAAGAGTCTGATATCTCTCAGCTCCACTGCTGCATAGTCACTACAGCCCAGGTAGCCTCCAATCATGCTGCCACTAATCAGTTTACTCTCATGGGTGAACAACAGGTCCAGCATTGCTTCCCCCCTTGGTGTGTCTGCCTATTGCCCTTAGTTGCCTCAGTCTCTAACTCTCACCCACTGGCTTTCAGCTTGCTCGTGGCCTTTCTCCAGTGACAGCTCTTCACACTCTATTCTTTCCTTTATTAAGAGGGCAACACATCCTCCCCTCCTTCCTTGCCTGTCCCTTCTGAACAGCTTGCAGCCATTAATAGCCACATTCCAGTTATGGGAATCATCTCACCAGGTTTTGGTGACGGCAACTACATTGTGGTTTTCCAGTAGCATGGTGGCCTCCAGTGCCTCCTGTTTGTTTCTGAAGCTGTGTGCACTGGTGTAGAGGCACTTCTGGTGGGCAGTTGGTCTAGTCACCTTCTTGGAGGATAACTCCTTAATTCCTTTGAAGTATTTACCTTTAGTCTCCCTGTTGCTGTCATCATTGTAAGATGCAGCAAGTTGAGGGTCCCCACTAGTATTTTGTCCCTCTAACTTAGATATGCTATCCTGCACCTTGTTGTGGGCAGGCTCACTACCATCTCCTTCCCTCTTCAAGCTAGTTTAAAGCCCTGTCAATTAGCCGAGATAGCTCCTGGACCAGAATTCTTTTCCTCCTATGACCTAGGCGGACCTCATCCATAGCCACCAGGCCAGGCACAGAGTAAACTGCCCTGTGGTTGAAAAAGACAGAATTCCCGCGGTGGCACCAGCCTCTTAGCCACGTATTTATCAGATGTGTTTTCCTGATCCTCTCAGTATCCCTCCCTGCCACTGAAGGGATTAGGATGCATTTCAGGGCAGTCTGTATTCTGTCCCTAAAGATAGCTTCTGGCTTCTTTGATGTGCTTGGGGTGAAAAAAGACTGTTATGTCAAGAAAGGAGAACTGCCATCTGTAAGGATGGTCATTTAAAAAATATAATCAATATAAGATGTTATAATTCTAGTGAATTGTCATACTCAATATCTGTCAACTTATTTAAGGAATTGTATATGTATATTCTAAGTAAGATGGTACTTACATAAGGGCTGTATTGTGCTTCACAATACACATTCAGAAATTATCTATCTTCTTGAAAACTTGCTGTCACCTAAATATTCTGAAATTTGCACAGCAGAACAACATGAGCTTAGAGATCTGGATTTGCCCTCCCATAAAATTACAAGTCAGCAGCTTTCCTTTGCCTATGTAGAGGAGTTGACATTAATGATACGTGAGGAAAGAATTAAACTAGTAAGGAACTATTTTCCAGCTTGGAGGAGATAACTATGACTATGTAAATAATCAGTTATATTTGGGGTGAATACGGAAAAAAATAAAACCCTCAAAATGCAATCTATTTCACTGAAGAATTCTTTTGTTAATAAAATATCATCATCCTTTCTAGAAACTGAGACCAGTGCTCATTGGATTTATTTGTATGGACAAATTCTACGATAGCAGGGAATGTTGTTTTTTTACTTTTTTGTATCCAGTTATGCAATACCCAGACTCACTTGGTATTTTACACCAGGAGGTACTTATCTGTTATGTTTCATAGATTCCTTGATCCTCTAGGCTTGACAATCACTCTTCCTGGTCTGAGGGCTAATACTTTGATAATCCATTTAGGAATATTTAGTTGTGCACTTAGTTAAGTATGAGTAATACAGTTGAACTGCATATTTTATTGAATGTATTAATCTTTAAAATACATATTATTAATATACAATATTAATAAAAAACAGGAGATAAGTTTTTGTGAAATTATTAACACTAATTTAATTGATCATGCATATTTCAAAGGTTTTAAATTTCATTTCAGATCTAAAAAAAACAGGAATTCTTCACTGATTTATTTTTCCTGTGCCTGATTATTTTCATGTGGCAGTTTTAACCTTCCTATTGTTCTAAGAATTTGTGAATATATGTAGATTTTTGGAGTTCTCATTCATCCGGTCAAGTTGATGAACAGTCTGCAATAATAGTAAAATTATGAAGTGAAAGGGAAAAATAAAAACCAGAAACAACCTCACAACAACAAGCACCTTTCTTAAAACTATAGATGTTTGAACAGAAAAAAAAAAAACTAGTGGAAGGAAATCAGGAGATATATGTCTTCATACTATTCCAAAACATCCTCGATATAACAGAAGATTTTGTTAAACTTTTTAAAACTAAAAAAAAAAAAAAGACATATATCTTTATAGTATGAAATGACATTTTCTAATGGCAAGTTTGGCAGTGTCAACATGTAGATCAGGCTTCCTTGAGCACAGACACTATTTGCTTTGTAGAGGATTCAATATACCACTGAAATGAGTAGTTGTGAACAAAGCTGCAATGCAATGATTTTCAACATATTCCAGTTTACAAGGCTATCACAGTTAGGTAACTGCTTGCAACTCTGACAGTATATTCTCCAGCCTCCTCTCTACATGAGTCCACTTCTTCAACTAATATTCTGCTTTTTCCATCTAATAATTGGTGCTCAATTTGGATTGTATGAACTTCTAAATGCTGTCAAAACTCAGGTGCATTTCAAGTTATCATGTGAGAAGGTCAACCTGATTGGTACACAGTTTAGGAACCTTTGATAAACCACAGAGACTGTTTTATAAAGGTTAGTAGAGTGAAGTTAAAGTATAATTCTCCTGCAGATAGTTGCCAGTGTATTTCTGTGCAGTTGCTTATTGAAAATAGCGAACTTGGTACATACTAACATGAACACACAATATGTCCGTAAGCAGACTGGACTTTTAGGAGTTTTATTTATTTTTCTAAGCTCTATTTATTTTAAAGAAAAAAAAATGCAAAAGATTCAGAAGAATGACTGCAACATTCAAAAGTTTTTTAGCAAAGTTTAGGAGTAATGATGTCATGCTTCGCCACAGTGGACATTGTATTGGATGTATAATACATCAGTGCATGCAAAACTTGCATACAAACACTGTCTTAAATTGACTGAAAAGGTCTTTTCAATATCAAATTAAATGTAGTGTAACATTTTTCTAGTAAGAATCAAAGAAGAGCTGAATCTGTGTCCTTTGGTTAAATATGCCATTGTAATTCTGTTCTAAAAAGTGGACACTATGCTGTTCTGTACATTAAAGTGTTCTTGCATATTCTCTGTGGTTTAAACAATTTGTAATAGCCATTTTCTAACAGAATTAAGACCTAAGCCTAGAGAGTATGAAAACAAATTATTGGTGAAGACTAGCTGTAGAGAAAAGGGATTATAAATTATAAAAAAGAAAATAGCAATAATGATGTATTCTAAAATTCACAGTCTGAGTAATCCACTTATAACAATGCAATATCTTGCTATTAAAGTATTTTTCAATAATTAAGATCATTATTACGGTGATGCATATCAAATTTTAAGTTCAATGACTTTATTTTGTAGAGTGCAGATGCATTATGCACTTCAAAGAAGATTTAACTGTAGCATTAGTTTTTTATTTTATGGAGCGTATTAACAGTAAGATTATTAACAAGAAAAAATGAATTCAAGTGTGTTTGAAACATTTTCCTGAGGGTGTGCTATAAATCACAGTATATTTGCTTTTTATTTTTGTCAGTGGTACAATAGCACTCCAAGAACGTATATCTGATCACTAGCATCAAGACACAATAGTCTCCTCTAACCATTTAGCTGTGAAGCTCCTGTAAGCTCTCTTCTTTGAAGTTATTTTACTTCATTGTGGTGAATATGCCTGGTCCTCACCAAAACTTTAGACTCAGAGGCTAAGTAATTTGTCAAGGCTGTCAAAGACTGTCAAAATAAGAACTGCTTATAGTAGCAGATAGTCACATTTTATGTCAGTGAATCACTACCATGTGCTTTAAAAAGTGTCATTGTTAACTCTGAACATATTCATATCTTTATCCAGTATCAACCCATAAATTTCCATTAACTCTCTTAGAACTTTCCAGAACACTGAGCAGGGAAAGCTGGAACAAAATCTGACAAATTTAGAAGAGTTTGTGGAGAAAAAAAAAAAAGACAAAAAAAAGACACCTAAGAAACAACTCCAAATCAATCAATTGACTGAACATTGTCAACAGACGGGAAATGTATTTCTTTCAGGAGATTACATCTTAATGAGAGTCACTGAACCAGATGACAATAGTACCTGAAGTAAATGAACTTGTGCAGTATCACGACTTGCACCCTTACTGTCAAAATATTCCCAGCACATGCTATTACCTGAGTAATATTTTTACTTCATTTAGGAGAGTAAAATGCTGCCAAAATTGCATCATGTAGCAAGTAAACAGTTAAACATTGAGAGGAACTGTGGGAACTTGCTTGAATTGTGCCAAGTCATGACACAGCATCTCTTCACTGACCCTCTTGACATTTTTTTTTTGTACAATGTTATCTCCCCTGGAGGACAGGGGAGTCCCTCCTAAACACTAAATATGTTTGGTTTTTGATATCTGAGCCTCTTATAGTCTTCACACAGTTCCAAACTTTGCAAGAAACTCAGACTATTCTCCAAACTGTGTCAGGCTCTAACGATATCACACCTCTTTTTCATCCCTCTTCTTTAACCTGATTTTGAGGCTGAACAGTCATGTTCCTCACATGAAATAATTCTGCCTTCTGGACAGATCCTTCTTCATGATCTTCTTTACACCTTTTCCATCCCTACCCTCTTTTGAGTTAGAGACAGATGTGCACCAAGGATATATATAATGTTTTACTTTCCATTCCTTAACTAATAATTTCACATTTTTGTTCTTTTAATATTCCTGAATATGGGGTGAATGATTCACAGAGTAATCTTTCACAGACTGATAGTTCCGTTCCCAGTGAGCTCAGGGACCAAAATTGTGTAAATAAGATTGATTTTTTTGTAGATGTTTGCTTAAATCTATATATGCATCTATTTATGCACCCAAATAGCTAAGTACCATGAATGAAATTTTCTGCCTTTGACTCCTCTCTCTTTTCCATCAGCATGCATAGGAAATCAGTCATTAATTTACTACACTGACTTTTGTAATATTCTCTGCAATGGAATACTACAAGATTTAGTTCAAATATTTTCAAGAATGAACTTTGTGATTTTCTGAATACCTTAATAAGATATTTATTGCACACATAGTGTTCTGTCAGTATAGTGTTCTAAAGAGTCAAACTAATTCTGAGATTTAAATTTCTTCAAGTTCAGCTGTTTTATACCAAATAATTTGGTATTTTCTCTCACTCTTATCTGCTTATATTGATGTCTAGTTATGCTAGTGTACTCAGGGATCAAGGAAATATGACTTCTATAATTAAAAATTAAAAGAGTTATAGAAGGAATGTGTTTGCTACTTTAAAGATATTTGTTCAAGGACCTTTTACAATGCAACAAGGGATAATAAGAAAGGGAAGCAGTGATAGGAACTGAGTCTGGTCAGTCACACTAATTTATGAGAGCATATGAAAATGAAATCATAGAATCTTAGGATCACTAAGGTTAGAAAAACCACTAAGATCATCTAGTCCAACCATCAACCCATCACCACCGTGCCTGTAAATCATGTCACTCAATGTGATATCTAACCTATTCTCAAAATCCTCCAGGGATGGTGACTCTACCACACCCCTGGGCAGCCTGTTCCAATACCTCTATACACTTTCTGTGGGAATGTTGATTCCAGAAGGGTTAACTGACTGAAGATAATGACCAGATAGATACAAACCTCTTAGATTCGCTAATTGTTGGGCTGTCAAACTATGTGTGCCACTTCCAGAAAGGATTAACGTTGCAACTGGTAAGATTGTGAACTAGGGTGGCCTGGGCTGGGAGGATGCAGGAAATTGCAGAACTGTAAAAACCAAAGAGAGTGTACAGGAGAATGAGGAGCAGGAGGAAGAAAGAGGAAGTGGGTGTAAAAGGATGTAAAAGGGCCGGTCACATGTAAAATTGAGTTGTTCAGTACATTTGTGTGGCTGAGTCTTGATCACTGCACTCTGTCCTAACGTCTTACTATTCCTCATTAACTCTTTTCTTAACTTTATGAGCATTCACACTCTCCCTCCAGTGTGTATGTGTGCTGCAAGAATGGAATGCCAGCCCCTGGCAAGGCCTGTGTGTGTGGAGTCAGGCCAAGGTTATAGGCCTGTGGAGTGTGGTGTCAACTACTGGATCAAGTGAGGGGCCTACTGTCAGTGTCTGGAGGGGCTATACCTCTCCAGATCTGAATGTGTCCTATAGAGTTTGTGCCCAGAGTGTCAGCTACTGGAGCACCAGGCTGGGCCCCAGCATCTGAACAGGAGCAGTCCTGAAGCATTTTTTAAGTGTGATTTCTGTCATGGTTTTGTGATTTTCGGTTATTGGTATTCCACATCATAACATCATGTAGTGGATGTACCTAGTTCTCAGAAGAGAAGGACTACTACAGTCCCCACGGTACTTTGCTCCTCTGTTACCATTTCCAGCCGGAGGGAAAAGATAAAAGCTCGCAGTATAAAAACTTGCAGATCACAAGACCTCATCCCTTTTCCGCCCGTCTCTCATCTTGGCAGCACCTCACTCTCCAGCTGTCTTATCGTCAGTAGTAGAGTAAGGCCTACCTTGATTTTGGGACATTCTCTCTCTCTGTATTGGATTTATCAGCTTAAATTGTAATTATATTGTATTATAGTGTGTTGTTTTGCATTCCGATATCTTATTTAGTAAATTAGTTTGTTTCTCCTCAGATTGTTGCCGCTGTTCTTTGCTCTCAGGGCCATCTCCTTACCCTTTTCCCCTTTTCCCTTTTCCCGGGGCGTGGACCCGTGGATCCCCCGTCCCCTTCGTCACGGAACCGGGCCGAACGCCCGTAAACCGTTGTCAATTTCTCACCTAAAGCCAACTGGAATATATTAATATTCATAGATTCTCTTCTGGAAATATTGCTTCATATACTAAAACGCAGAATCATGACAATGTGTTAGCACACCTTATGATATATAGTGTTGAGTTGTATCATTATAGTTTTGCACTTGCACAAATGTAGAACTTTAGCTCCCCTATGTAAACTAGAAAATGATTATCCTCACATAATGAACAGTCACTAATGTCTTCATGCGCCGGACAATTAGTTTCACTGATGCAGTAGAACACAGTCAAGGTCATGCTTAAAAATAGATTGATGAAACAGTAATGCCAGCAAGAGACACTCTTCTGCCTAAGTGGAAAGTTCATTAGTATCTGGAGCAACCAAAACAGTAGAGGCTGACAAGATCCAGTAACTTCATTATCACCAATTTGTAAGGGATTAGAAATGAAGAACATAACATTTCCCAATTATTAGGAACTGCCTATTTGCATGTTAATTGTAGTTTGACAACATAATCAATAATTACTTCAATTATATTTATACATATATGCCTTTATATAGTAAAGACATATTTTGAAAAACCACTCTTTTTGACTTAAATTACAATTTCTAACGCTGTGCACTACAGATGTTTTTCAAATTCTCCCCTATTTATTTCAGAGATACTTCCTGCTCATATTTGCTGTTTAAAGTATAAAATTTCCATGTTTCAAACAACATACACTAATTAAGTTTGTATTACATCTTTCTTCAAATGCATTGTGTTGGTGTTAAAGAAATTATAGCTCCCTTTTTATGTAACACAATATGGAATATGGAGCGCTTTAAGAATAAAACTGGAAGTAATGTCCCTTCTCAGAGAGTCTTACTATCTAAATTAGATAGCAAACATAATGAGAAATGGCAGCAGACCATGGAAGCAATGCAGAAACAAAGCTGAAGGAAGAAAACTGAAAGGGTGAATTGCTCTTGGGAATTTTATTTATGAAATGTGAAGTAGTTCTTCATTTTTCCCCTGCATTTTAACATATTTTATATGTTATTATATTTGTTTTGTTTTGTTTTTGTAAACACGCAGACATATCAATTCAGGGGAAAAAAGGTCTCACCTCATCACTAGACTACTCCTCCCCCACCTCCACCTCTAGTAATCTCAGCTATTAGACTGATATATTGCACATGTTTAGACTAATGCAGATAGAGCTACAGCACTCCCTGGAAGAGAAAATTATGTGTATTTGGTCTTCAAGATAAAAATTAAAATAAGGCACAAGAGGAAGAAGAAGGAAGCAAAACTGTCTTAATGCCTTAAGTAGAAACGTATACATGTATCACAGAATCATAAAATGGCCTGGGTTGAAAAGGACCATCATGATTATCTAGTTTCAACCCCCCTGCTGTGTGCAGGGTCGCCAACCACTAGACCAGGCAGCCCAGATCCACATCCAGCCTAGCCTTGAATACCTCCAGGGACGGGGCATCCACAACCTCCTTGGGCAACCTGTTCCAGCACATCACCACCCTCTGTGTGAAAAAATTCCTCCTAATATCCAACCTAAACCTCCCTTGCCTTACTTTAAAACCATTCTCCCTTGTCCTATCACTATCCACCCATGTAAACTGTCATACCCCCTCCTGTTTATACGCTCCCTTCAAGTATTGGAAGGCCACAATGAGGTCTCCCCAGAGCCATAGGACATTGCACATACTCTGGGACACCTCTGCTGAAGCATTTGAAGGGTCCAGCAAAGAGTCTATAGAAGACCTAGAGTTGTCAAAGCTGAATTTTAAAATTCGTTAAAAATTCGTCCTGTGAGACTTATGGGCATTTTTCATTATACAAAATTTTTATTGATCAGCATGACTGGACATCAGAAAGGCACAAAACAACAGAAATTAAAGATATAGATACACAACACATGTTTTTGAACAGTGAATAACAGTAACTTGTGTACTGGTTCACGTCTTCAAAATTGTAGGCTGGTTTACCCATGCTTGCTGTGACTGTTATTTTCAATACTCAGATAGTATACAGTGTATAGAATAGACTGACATAGTTCTATGATGCAAAGATAGATAGTTTATCAAAATCAGATATCAAACACTTTCAAAAATATGCCTAAGTCTAAATACATGCAGATACAAAAAGCTCCTTAGAGAGATAAAAATAAGAAAAAAAATATTAAATCTTCATAAGTAAATCTTCCATTACTACAGGAGCTTAGCATTTTATCATCTCATTAGAAAGGCATAAAAAAGCAGTATTTTAATTCAATCCAGCATAATACGTGTAGATGATAAAATTATAGAATTTCAGACATATGCTGAAATATTAATCAAACTATAGTACTTAGTCCCATATTTACTTTTTTTTTCTTTACATATTAACTAGGCAATGATATAATCAGGAATAATAGTTATTTGTTGCAAATATTTTACTACAGCAATTTTATTTTGGTCTTTTTTTCACGGTAATATAACGATTATGGTTTTGATGGTAGCTTCCTTTGATACAGGCATAATAATTTTGAGGCAGCTCTGCATAAAAGGTGTGTTGTTCTGCTACATAAGACATACTTCAACATGACAGTTTTAAATGTTCCAATCCTTTTGTGACAAAGTAACCACCAAAATATATTGCATATTTAATCTTCTCATTACACTGAAGCAAAATTAATTCGTCTGATTTCTATTTTTCAATGTTTGCCAGTTTAGAGAAAAAAATCTTTCAATATGTTATTACTTATTATCCTCAGATCATTTGGAAGCATTAAACTGTGTACAGACGTACCTACATGAAGAAAGCAATGTATGAATATACCCAAGAGTATTTCTCTGATATCAAATAATTAGCTGTTCAGTTTGTTTCTGGGTTGTGGTTTTCTATCACCTTTATTTTGAAAGGACAAATAAACAAACAAACAAACAAACCCACAATCTTTTCTAACCTCTCTTTGGGAATCAATCTCCTTTGAAATAAAACCTGCATGGATCTTCAGATGTTGTATTGTCCAGGAATTGTTCTCAAAATGCAATGCGGGTATGACTGCACTGATTTCCTCAGTTCTACACAATTCCCCAGCCCTCTCTGGAATCTTCCTCAAGACATCCCTCTAAAATTCCTTTCAGATCAGAGGTTTCCAGAAATTTTTTAAGCCATTATTATCTCCCCAGCTATTTCCAAGATGTGATCATGCTAAAAATTAAAATTTTCTTTTTGGGTGATTTTTTTTCTTACAGAAGTTCCTTTTGTAAGACAACACACATATTTGAACATTTTAAAAGGTTCTGTTATTGATTCATCCTTCTGAAACTTACTCTTTCTTTAGATTTATGTTGTCTCATCTTTTAATAAAAAATAATGTCTGTCAATTATTTTCTTGCAATCCATTGCATGGGTCCGTTGCTAGAGTTTTTATGATATGCCTACGTCCTAGGATGTTTCTCTGCTTTGTTCTAATTTTATGTTAAAATTCCCCTAGCCCTGTGAAAGCCCTGTGATAATCAACAGTATGCAAACTGATTAGGAATGAGATTTATGTATTTTATATTGTATACTAGCACACAACAGGAGAAAAACTAATGGTAGTCAGGACAAGTGAAAGCCATGCCATGTTTTGCAGAATGTACCTTGTCAGATGTCATATAGGATGAACTATAGCTCAGATGCAAATCACATTGCCCCCACCCCCCAATTTTGGAACTGTGAAAGTGAGAACGGAATTGCAGTTTGGGAACTCATGCTCTGAAGAGCATTTATGTCTGTATTACTAGTGCAAGATACAAACTGGACAAAGAAGGCCATTCAAATAATCAGAATTAGGATTTCTTTAGGGCCTGTTGCAGAAACATTTCTAAATATCACAGGTCCTTCAAGCACATTCAGCATATAATTTGCTCATTAAAGGAAAAGAAATAAATTTAAAATACTAGCAGGCAAAGCAGTTTAGGGTTAAAGAAAAAGTGAAGATATCATCTGACAAGCAGTGTTCAGAAATAGTAGATTAACTATGGAAACCCAATGTCTGTCTGAGATACTTTGTAGATCTCTTGGTTGACTGGCAGGGTGAGTACTTATAGTACCTTCACAGTTATTTCACTGAGAGAAAGCATTGCTTGATGCTGTGTTTTTTAAAATGAAAGATGAGAGAAACAACACTTGAGGGACTAAAGTGCTAATAAATGTTTTAAAATCCTGATGTTAGTGTGAAAACAACAACAACAAAAACAGAAAGAAACCAAAACATCTTCCTGATGGCTTCTTTTTTTTTTTTTTTTTTTTGTCCAAAATGTAACAGATAAATTCTGCAACGAATAACAAACATACACATGCATTCTAATTACTTATTACTCTATTTTTACTATGCAATTGTGAATTTTGTGTTGTTTTTTTCATTGTAATTATAGGACACATCAGATGGTAAAGGCTTACTCTGTATTGAAGCCTCAGCTGCCCACTGACTATACATTTTAAGCAACAGACATTTCATAATAACAGAGCTAACTGTTCAGCCTTACGATGTTCTATAGAAAATCATAGAGAATCATAGAATAGTTTAGATTGGAAGAGACCTTAAAGATCATCTAATTCCAGTGCCCCTGCCATGGGGGCATATTGCTCAACACTCTGTTTGAAGTGGTCTTGAGCATCCCCAGGGATGGGACAATCACAGCTCCTCTGTGCCACTTGTTTCAGTCCCTCACCATCATAAACTGTTAATAAAAGAGTCATTGCAAGCTATGTAGCTTCTTCATATTTTTTCTCTCTAATTTCATCTCATTATTTCATCCAATATTTTACCCAGTGAGTACAAAAAAGCATTAGATCGTTGAGTTCAAATAAAGAAAATAGAAGTTTAGTTTCTTGAGTATGTGTAAAAAGGAGACGAGCTTGCAAGGGAAACCTACATTTCTATTTAGAATCAGAAGCTGCAATGAGATTCCTCTGTTGTACACATGCATTAATTCAACAAAAATTAAATACCTTACATTTTTAACAGCTATAGAGCTGTACTGGAGCAGCAGAGAAAGAAATGTACATCTCCTAACCATAGTTTCCGGTAAAGTGTTCTACTAAGACAATGTTTAATATTTCTTCCTCTCACTGCATGTTTCCTAAGATAGTAAGAGGGGTATGTGGAATGCAAACAGTAGAAAATAGCAATTAAAAAAAAATAACATGCTATCACTTTAATTTTCTTTGGTGCTCTTAAGCATTTGCCTGCTTTCCCTGAATATTTGAGACGGCCATTTCACAGTTCCATATGTTCTCAGGCTAGAAGAACTCATTATGTTAATCTGCTGTAACTTCTTCAAAACAAGTCTTAGACTATCCACAAAATCTGAAGCGAACAGTTTATTATTCTATGCAGTGCTGTGCACTATCATAATAATGTGCATTCTCTCATGCAGAATTTATGGCTTCATGCAAAAATTATTGGATGACAGTTTCCCTTCTGTGTTACCAAATGGCTTAGATGTCAGGTTAGTAATGGTTCTTTCAGATTTGAAAATTGATGAATAAATCTGTAAAACAAAAAGTTTGGGGAAAAAAAAAAGCAAACAAAACTAACCATCCAACCAGCAGAACAACCAACCAACCAATCAGTCAGCTATTTCCACCACAAAAAAAAACTATCAGGATGTCCACTGGGATGCTAAGTAGAAACTGTCTGCTGCACCTGTATCAGGCATGGAACAGAGAGATGCATTCTTGCTCCTAGATCTTAGTGAATCTATTTGGTGTGTCACAACAGCTAATAGGCAGTATATGAAACTGTATTGATAACACAGTGTAGTAGGTTTCGTTTGGAAGAAAAGCTTCATATATGGACTAGAGGGAACTGCATTGTATCCTGATGTCCCAGTCTAGATAATACAAAAAGATACACTACGGCACTCACTCACCTCAACATTATTAGACTTGATTTTAAACAAATTTAAATGCATTTCAGGACTATTTTTCTAATATCTTAATGTCCTTACGGTGCTATATTTCAGCAACATCTGATTTATTCCTATGTGAAAGTAATTACACAGCAGTTCACACCAGGGATTTCTTTACTTTAATTGTCCACACCCACTATGAGTACTGAGCGAGCAAATAAGCCAAAGCTTGTCTTTAACTTCCACATTCAACAATATGTCTTTTCAGTATGCAATTCTGTCTCCCATTAAAAGCTTCTCACTTCTTAGCAGTAAGCTTATCAGGGTAAAAACTATGTAATAAGCTTATTCACAAAATGTATACAAATTAGCTGATGTAGAATGGAAATAGAAAAACCCTGGTCCTTTAATATAATGACCATCCTCTTTTATATTTATATTCAATCACTCTGTTGCATCTGGCTTTGTTTACCATTTTATTGTCTGTAACAAAATGAATCTAATAGTTATGTGGCTTTGAGTGATATAAAAATGCAGAAATCAATTATGAGAAAGAATGATCTTTAAATTTCAGCTTTGTGATGAAGTGTGAGTAGAACTAACTGTATATGACATCTGCATCAGCATTATTGTAACTATATATGGTTGTGAGGCACTGCTGCTTAATCATCAGTAAAATGTACATTGTAATACTAGAGAAGATTAAAGTGTTTGTAGGCCAGCATTTGAGACATCAGCACAGTGATAGAAACATAAATAATTCAATATGTATATCAGGCAATATGTATGTCATTAACATGTGTTGCATATTACCCTGAAATAGAGATTTTAAGAAGGAGAATAAAAATGCGGTTTTATTTTTCCATCTTGGTAAGTTCTGAGAGACAAAGGTGAAAACTGTAAAAACACTTTCAGTGGAACAATGAAGAAAATAGATTGTTTTTGTTTGTCTGTTTTGAATACTAAATCAGCCTTGTAAGATTGTGCAGAAATTAAATGTAGGCTTCAGTTATTATAGTGGTATGTGTAATGAAACACACAGCTCCATGGCTAAAGGAGGGGATGAAACCCTCTGCTTTTCTCTTAAAAAAAATACAAGCATAAAATTTGTAGCTAAAAAGAGAAGTAGATAATGAAAATCAATCAACAGAGATCAAGCCCTCAAGCCCATGAAGCTGTTATTTATGTTAAGCAAGCAAAAGTTATTGAAGTGTTTTCTTCATGCTGAGCATATACTAGAGCTTTTGGAAAGCTTGTGCTGATTTTCCTAACTGGCAAATAACATTTTTTCAAATATACTTCTGAGGACAATATTCCATGCTTTGTTTTCTGAAGAAAATGAGCTCGCAAATGCAAATTCGGAACAAAAACATCCATATACCAGCATTTGTCACTCAGCAGTTAGAATTGATTCAAATATGCTAATACACTCTAATATTTCCCTACAGAGCAGTAGAAAAATGCTTTTACAAATTACTTCCCTCCCCCCGCCCCGCTTTTTCATATCAGAGCTACAGACTATTTTCGCTACCATAATTTTCTTGTTTTCCTCATCTACAGGAAGTGTTATTGCCCAGATTCTCTGTGAGAATAAAAAATGTAGCAATGTTGAACTCGGTGGGGTGCTGAAAAAAAAAAAAAAAAAAAAAAAAAAAAACCAGCAGTATTGAATATGCAAACCTCCTGAGATCTGGTCCTAAACCAACAGATTCATTATTCTTATCTTTACCTCATTAGCACCTAGTGATGTGAAGCACGACTGGTGTTGTGTGAGCAGTTAGCTGCAGGTGTGTACATACAATTTGTGACAGCAGTTCCCCAGCGAGATAGGATTCCTGTTGTTTGTAACTGTGATCATGAGCTAGAGAAATTAAATTACGGAAATAGGTATTGTAAATGAAAGGAACTCATGAATCTGTATGAAATCTAGAGTGTAGCACCGTTGATAAAATCTGAAAATCATCGATATGCCGGGATGACTATACTAGCTCAATGAAAGTAGCAGGGTGCTGTTCCACTGCTGCTAGAGAAATCTCAGAAGGAAATGCTGATGCAGTATCTGCTTTAAATATTGGCAAAGTTAAACTGATATGCATATTGCTTGGGTGGTTATTTAAACAATGGTCTATTTTCAGGCTGGGCTGCTACTCTAGGGATTGCTGGCTATTTAACCACTGTTTATATATGGAGTTACCAGTTTCTTAAATGATTAAGCAAAGGCCCTCTCTGCAAGCATATAATTACCCCACCTTAAACAAGCAAGTGTTCTCCAATGTAGAAATAGCAGGGGTTTCTTGCAGAATCCAGTTTTCCACAGTTGCACTAAAACAACGCATAACTGATGTCACTGACTTCAGATGAAAAAAAGAGTTCAAATGAAGGTCCACATAAGGCAGATGTAGTATGCTCTGCAGCTGATACAAACAAATAGCTAACAGCTGTACTTCCTGCTAGGAATTGAAGTTTGTGATTATCAGGAGACTATGCTCCTGAGACATACTATTACATTAGAACAAAAAGTATCCAGACAGGATAAGGATGGGCTTTAATAGGAAGACAGCTGAGTTGTGATCCTAAATTTGCTTTTGTCATGTTGGTTAATAAGTAAAATTTTCTCAGCATTCAAAGAATTTAGGCACCATGACCTTGTCAAAAGAACTGCAGTTATTTGGTATACCACAGTTGATTATGAAGAGATGGTGATGAAAAAACTGTAAAAGCAGCTCTTGCTACTTTTGTGTAAATAATTATAGTCTCCAGATCTCTAGACCAGAAGCTTTCACAGCTTTTTTTTTTTCACATTTAGATGTGCTCTCAATTACATGACAGAAGTTGGGGCCTTATTTTTCAGCTATACTGTTTTCCTTGCACAATGAAGATGTATATACAGTATACAATTCAGGACCTAGCAGTCAGAAAACCATACTAAGCTGTGTAAAAATCTTGGTATGTGGGTAGATGGCAGTGAGACAGAGAGTGACAGAGACAGACTGTTAGTACTGTAGCAATTCAAATATTATTCATGTTCTTGTCTGACACCAGAGCTGTTCAACAATCATTGACTTACAATTTTCATTATAAATATTTTATTATCATAGAATCATGGACTCATAGAATGGTTTGGGTTGGAAAGGACCTTGAAGATCATCTAGCTCCAACCTCCCTGCCATGCTGCCATGGCCAGGGCTGCCACCCACTAGATCAGGCTGCCCAGGGTCCATCTAGCCTGGCCCTCAGTGCCTCCAGGGATGAGGCATCCACAGCTTTTCTGGGCAACCTGTAATATTATATAATCTGTAAAATTATTGTATCTTCTTACTCTTCTTATTGTCTTTAAAAGATTCAGTTTCTGTAACTCAACCTGTGTTTTCCTTGTCTGCTTGAAGCATCTGCATTTCCTTCTCTTACTTTTCAGATACTAGTTAAAAGACCATAAACATTCATATAATCATGACGAAAGAATGTTAAAAGAATTTTAAAATATTTTTGAGCTTGAAGTTATTCTTAAAAGGCAAACTTAAAATTTCTAGTCAAAAATATCTGACATGACAGAACTTCTCTCTAATATCTATCTCAAGTATTAGTCTAGTACTAACTCCTAATACAAGTTTGTACGCTTAGCTAGCCTCGCTCTTTGACATTTGTACATTATTTGTATATAAATGATTACAAACATACATATAAAGTTTTGGTGCAAAAGTGAACATCTTGCTGAGTTTTTGTTAAATCATTTATTTTGGGTAGAATGGAATCTTACCAGCCAGTATATGCCTTTTGTATTGAAATGTTGCATTTTATACGAAAGGTGGTTGGAATATAGAGCATGACTTTTAAAGAAGGAACAAGCCTACATTAACAATAAATCATTCAGAGCAGATCCTCTGAATAAAAAAGTAGGAAATACTTTTTTTGTTGATAACTAAGTGAAATTGAGAAAGGTTGTCTTTCTGACATTCCTATTTACTTCTGTTAATTGCAGCATGCATACATTATGAGATTCAGCTGATGTCATTGCAAAGGTTTCTATTGATTTCAACAGAAACAAGACAGTTTAATAGATTTTTTTGTGCTAAGTGAAATTAAGCCATTTGAGCAGAACATGGAAAATTCACAGAGCAGAATATTACAAAGCACAGAGAAATGAGTGGTACATTGGTTTCAGAGGAGAATTGTGAGCTTTTTTATGATAGAGGTGAAGAGGTTAGTATAAACATGAGATTTTTTATGTCACTAGAATCGCATGACAATAATCCACTGATTAAGTATGAGGATGTCATTATGCACCCCAAATCCAATAGCACTGTTAAGATGTATAATTTTAATAAAAAATAGACCTTTCCTATATTTGTAGAAAATTAACATAAAATATATTTTTCTATTAAAAAGTAAGAAGACTGGATTTAAAATAACAAAATACAAGAAAGTCTATTTTTTTTCTTGCTAAAATATATTTCAGTTATGTTGGTTGGTTGACTTGTAATGAATGTGAGTTGGTAAGCATAGATGGATTTATTTCTGCACATTTCTATTTCTATACTTTACAATCCCAAAGCATCTGTGATATTAGAATGTAAACTCAGTACTCCTTGAAGTGACTTTTAAGTACCTATTTGCTTAGGATGGGATAAATTTCCAGGTTGCATGATGCTGCTGTGATATCTTTGCGTACAAATTATTGATACTATTATTATTCCATTCATGTCATTCAATTTAAGGCAAGATTAGAGTATTTTTGAATTTCTATGAAATTTTCATTACCTGTTCTCCAAAATAGAAGAAAATTGATGATGAAACACTCTCCCTCAATTAGCTCTTTATTTTATAGCTACCATTCTGGCTCATCCATTGCATAATTAATGAAAAAGTAATAATTCTAAAATCCTGTAATATTTTATGATTTTCCTTTCTGTTATTTTATCTGGGGCATAACAGTCCTGTTTGTCTCTTTCCTGTAGACCATCATTCAGAAAGATTAGTCAGTACACAGAACTGCCAACTTTACTGTATAATATTTCATATTGATCTCTAACCAACCTGCTACAATCATTTATAATGCAACTCATAGCATCTGGACAGAGTGCCATGTTATATATTTTGTCCTTCTGCCTCTATTATTATTATTAATATTAATATATATCTCACATAAATGAGATTATCTTGATTCCATTAATTAGGTTTAGTTTCTTCACAACCATTCTTAGACAAAATACATTTAAGTTACTACCGTTTAGTGAATTTTTCAAAAAAAAAATGTTCAGTTCATTTTGTGTTACACTTTCACAGTTTGATATCACCATCTGTCCACAGAATCCTCAAATTCTCAGAGCTCTTCTCTTTAATTCTGTCACTTCCCTCCTTGAAGACTTCCTGTTTAGCTTTCTATGACCAGTCTTAATCCAATTTTCTACTGCAGCAGAATACCTAAAAACAGCAAAAGAGAATCTTATATACTGAATATATTAGTTCAGTGAAATTTTTTAAGCGATTTATTAATTTCTTAAGTTTTAATATCAGCTTTTTCCCTTACCATGGCACTCTTATCTCCTCCATTTTAGTTAGCAACACCTACGTCTTCTTTCAACAGAATATATGAACATCTATATGTATTCTACCCATGTATTAGAAAAAGTTCTTCACTTAGAGGATTGTCAGGTAGTAGAAGAGGCTCCCCGGGGCAGTGGTCACAGGCAGTGGTCACTTTGGCAAGTCTGCCAGGTCAAAGCTTATCACATTTTTTTGTAAATTGTATCATATGATCCTAAGAACTAAGTGGAGTAATTTGGCAGGTTAGGATTTAAACATAATTCAAGAATTTCCCAGAGAAAAAGATGCTACTAACTAAGTAACTTACAAGGACACATTTCATATGAGGGAAATGATTATGGATGAGGATAAAGAGGTACTTCTAAGTTTTCTTATATATTTCTTTTCTAAATAGCCTTTTGAGATTCTTACAAGTTTCTAATTTTTCGCTTGTTTTCAGGATTTTGGAGGGCTGAAGACAAGCACAATATGTAATATCTGGTTGCTTACCTGATGATCTGTTGTTGTTATTGATGTTGTTAAAAATGTTGGAAAAGACTCATCCATTTTCAATAGGAAAAAATGAAAAAGCTTTCTAGAACTGATTGAAATACAGTGTTATTGGAAGAGTTTTACTGTTTGAAACAACAATCTACATGCAGACTCATTTATAATATACTATCTGCTCAGGGCAGCGGTGTAAAACAGACCCAGTAGTATCACCGTCTTTGTTATAAAAATAAATATGTATATAGGTTAAATACATCTAAGAAAGTCATCTATACTTAATTCCTCTTTGAGTTTAAGCTCAAAAGACCCTCCAACCCAGGAGAGTGTTATAACCATTGGATCGAGTTTACTTTTTTCCTGTACTGCCACATTCATTACTGTTATATGTGTCAGAGTCAGAGGATCACAGGATAATTCAGGTGAGAAGAAAATATGAAATCTCTAATCCAGCCTTCTGCTCAAAACTGGGGTATCTTTGAGATCAGAACAGGTTGTTCAGGGTTGTTTTGAACTGCATCTTGAAAACCTCCAACGACAGAGAAGAACAGCCTCTCTGGGTAACTTGATCATTTGTCCTCAAGATCTCAAGACCTCAAGCTCCTGTCCATCAGCCTCTTCTCACAGTGCATGCACTCTAGTCCTGATCTCCTGATGACCTTCTGTTGAACTTGCTCCATTTTGCTTGTGTCTTTCCTTTACTGGACAGCACTGAACTGGATGCAGTAGTATTGGTGTAGTTTAATAAAACCCCCAAAGCTGCTCACCAACCCATCAATTTATGTCACTCCTTGGGAGTCTTTGGCAAGACTTCATGTTTTACTTTATTCTATTTTCTGAGGTTTCTGAGGTTAAATTTGTATAATTTAAGTAATTATACAAACATAACTTACATTCAGAATTTGAAGGAAAAAGGATCTCCTACAACATCTCCTGAAGCTTTCTGTAACAGAGGGCTGAAAAACATACTCATCATCACTTTCATTGTGCAGTGTTCAAAGGTAGCAATCAGCGAGGAATCAGGCCTTGTAGCTGTGACATACCTTAAGTGCAAGAGCAAATATTTCAGCAATATAAAATTAAAGTGAGTATATGGAAACATAATGGTTTTATGGGTCAGGCTACTGATATAAGCTTTTCATACTGTACAATAATTGGATCAACCCAGAAAGTGTTGTATTTCCAAAGGGGACAGCTGTCCTTGCATACGCTCCTCAGATTATCTGACTGCAAGTGTGATTTTTCTCCTAAATAGATGGTATTCTAAATCATTAGTGATGCCTTCAATCAAAATAAAAGTTTCAAAATATTTGATTAAATTATTTCATAGCAACTTTTGGAAACCAGTACTATCAGTTAATTAAAGTTTGTCTTCTTCAAAGACTTTAGCTTCCATTGTATTTGAAGACTTTATTCTGTTGTATTCATTTTCTTAAATTATTGTCTTTTTCACAAATCATTTAAAAATCATACTGCTGTTCAAATTCAACAGACTTCAAAAGTGGAACTATTTAGCGTAAATGAAGTCCTTCACTTTCATATCATTTATTCACAGAGTAAGATACAAATCCAAAAGAAGTGGAAGAGAATTGGTATAAAACTCATTCTACTTAAATATTTATCATCAAATATTGATAGTTTATTGTAGTAATTTCACAAATTATGCATATGTAAAATATAATAGAAATAAGGGGGAGAAAAAAGTTGTAGACTGTATATAATGTGACTTAAGTCTTGCCTTGATGATTGCAAGCAAATTGTATATAAGATTTTTCAGTTTCTTTTTACCTTGACATTTTCATCTGAAAGATGTGATAAACCAGAATATGCTTCAGAAGGGCAAAACTTGTCGTATGTTAGGCAGCTAGGAACTATAATGATGGAACTGTAACTAATATAATGGAACAATGTTCTGACTTTAATCCACTAGTATAAGAGGCAGAGTTTTTAGAATAAATGTACTCAGGCAAAACTGTTCATAAACATCACAGAAAAATATATGTATTTATTATATTACACGGAAATTTTTCCATTATATATGTACATTAATTTTATGAATTTTGAATTTTACATTTCAAAGAAAAATAATTCTATACTACAAAGAAAAAGAGCTTTTAAAGATATTTCAAAGAATTCTATTCACGTCTTAAATACTATTATTTTAAAAATATATATATTTTCCCATAGCCAGTGCTTAAAATATGCTTTATATTCTATTTACTTGCTTTTCAAGCTAACTGTAACATATGGTCAGACAAAAGACAACACATGATGATCGAGAAGCTAGAAAACATCAGCTTAACTCCATTATCTACACACAGACATAGTGTTATATGTGACTCTCTAGTGTGTCCTCTAGTACTAGACCCTCTAGTACTGCCTCCAGTTCCTCTTGCAGGAGTATATAGGTAGCCCACTGGCCCTATGTCATATCTATCAGCCCCAAGCAGATAGCAGAGATATGCTGAGGAGTTTTAGATGACAAGGATATCAGTCTCAAGTCAGCTATATGCATCCCTAGTTATCTAAACTCCCATTTGTTGAGAGGAGGTAATTCTCAGATGGATTACAAGTAGGTATGTAGTGAAATTTGGTACAGTAACCAAGGTACTAGCCTAGGGCTGACAGATAAGACCTATAAAAACTGGAACCATTCTGAAGACAAAGCTGAATGCTAGACAGGGCTTTTCTGATAACACTAAATAGCTGTGTTTAGGCAACTGCGTAAGCTCCTCACGCCGTATAAAAACTCATTTGCTTATATGAAACCCCTGCTAAACATTATTGTTATCTCCAGGATAAATATTGTAATTATGTTGTTTTGATGTCTGTATATATATAAAAAAAAGCTGTATAAATGAACAATGATAATATTTTTGTATCAGCTGCAGTTGATGTTTCTAAATGTGAACTTAAGAGCTATGCCCTTGGTCTGATGACTGCTAAAAGACACAAAGCAAAATGTCTCTAAAATCATTCCGTGTTAACTTTTTCTTCAGTAATTTCCTGACAAACACATTGCATGAAATATTCTGACACTGTAAATGCATTAGTTCCAGAGTGTGCCCATATCCACCTTCTCTGCATATATTTTATTTTATTTTTCTGATCAACTGGCAATCTCTGACAGACAGAAAAAAATAGCTTTTTCTGCACAAGTATATTTGATTTATTTCTGATACAGCAAGTGAAGATGGAATGCCCAGTTGAGAAGATCAAGGTTCAGCTGGAGATTGAGTTTTCAAAAAGAGTAAACATTATTTCCCTCTAGAGTGTAGAGAAAAGCAGAGAAATATAGATAGTTTAGCTGTGTCTGAAGTATTTCTCAGTCAGCTAGGAAACCCTAATCTAATCTGGACCAAGCTGCTCCGTTTAATCCAGACAATGATTTCTTGCCATAAGTTTAACCAATCACAAATGCAGAACAGGAATTGATGCTGATTAATAGCACTAGAGCTTTAAGACATGAGTTAATCTGCATTTATCACAAAATATTTTGAGGCCTTTTTGTTCCCCAAGAAAGCATTCTGATTTTAATTTGTATTACTTTTGTTTTCTTTCTGACTTTCCTTTTCCAGTGATTTTCGTGATTATTGTGATAGTCATCTCTGTTGCTTAGTCAAGGCCTGCTCAATATATTCACTTTTAAACACTGCTGTTAATGACAATACTATTTTAAATATGGCAAAGGTATATGAGATTGTAGAAAGCAGAACACATTTTTACTGGATAGATATGCAGCAGGTTGCGTTTTAATGGTGCTAGCACAAAGTTAGGACTGTATGTTTGGGAGTAAAAAATGTTAAGCATGTGTATTTTGATTTTTGTTTTTTTCTTGTGAGAGATAGAACTCAATTTTGTCACTTAATAATGTCTTTTTATAGTTTTTGGACCCCCATAACAAACAAAACCATCACTTTTTTTTTTTTTTAGTGAGTCAGCTATGATAAATGAAATGCCTTAAGTGCTCTAAGGTTTCTAAGGTTCATTGTCAATAGCAACAGGAAATTTCAAGTGAGATATCAGGATGCTATAAAATGTTGTTGGTTTTTTTTTACAGGCATATTTATTTCACAGGTTATATAATGTATATGATTACAAGCCTTCCTTAAAAGCTTTTGTTTCACAAAAAATGTTTTTAATTGATTTCTTTGGTTATGAAAGAAGTCTCTAAGAAATCAAAGAAGCTGTGTATCCCTCAGTGCTTTTCTTTCATCCTCCTGTCATGAAGCAGGCAATTTACACTTCTATCAGAAAGCATCACTGCCATTCTACAGCCTGAGTGTCATCCGTCAGACACAGCTGGTTAGCCCAGGGACCACCTGTGTCTGGCACATGGGATCTGGAGACAAGACAGGCTTTGTGCCTCAGTGGGTATACTCAGGCCTCTGCCAGCTTTGAGTTCATACTCCAACTCCACAGGGACAGTGTGGTCTGACATGGAGTTGTGCCTCCTCATGGCTATAAGGAGTTGCACTTACACCATTGCATTCCACACCAAGGCACACTCCACTAGTCAGCTTTTCTGGCTGTATGGTAGATTTAAGGGAAGATTAGAAGCAATGCTTGTTATTGCTGCAACTGTGTAAAGTGGAAAGAAGACTTAAGCCATTTTATAATTAAAAGTTTGAAGCTAGCAGGTAAAAATTGTTTGAGATGAGCAGTATTGCCCTCAAAATGGAACTAAAGAAAATTTGCTTGCCATTACTCTGATTGCTTTGCTTATTCTACTTCCACCTAATCCATTTCAATGCATTTAAAAAATCTAATGAAGTCTTCCTCTCAGCTCTTAAGATAAATACCCTTTAAACTGTAAGCTCTTCAGGGCAGAGACTATGTCATTTTAATGTATGTGATTGTGGAGTTTTAAACATTATGAGCTCTCTTTGAAAATTATGACTTTAATGAGTAATGATAATGCTGCTCAAATACTTAATATTGAGCTTTACTGGAAAGGTATTTTTGCAAAGAAAATGATAGGTGAAACTTCCTCTGATGAATAACACCAACATAGAAAAGCGTCAGAATAATTGTATTAGCTAAGTTCTGCTGGCGCCTGTGTTATGAAATGAAGTCAGTGCCTGGTATGGACAGATAAATCAAGTATTGCTTCATAAAATGCAGCTGGACTTATTCAGTTGTATTACCCATAAAAGTGTTATTCCCATCATGGCCATTTTGAACAGCACATTCAATGAATAAATAAATACACAATATGCTAATGTAATTTTTGGATGATTTAGTAATGGCATGCAAAATATGCTCAGTTGCTGTTGTACTAGGCAGAGGAACACTTTATGTTTGCCAGAAAGCTATGATTTATCAATATTTATATTTCACTTATACAAGGTCAAAAGAAGACTCTTATCAGAATTGTTTCTTCCCTGTCTGCTTTTCGAACTCAATACCCAGAGGTAGAAAATATTTGTTTGTCCATCATTTATCTGAAACAATGCTGTAAGTGCAGTAGGATCACCCTATTCATTTTAGGACACCCAAAGGCTTTGGTCACATTTCAGAATATGTGAATCCATACTAAACACTTCCCTGCTCATGGTTTGCACTAACCAAGGCAAATACCCTGATATGTGATAGACACGGACTTCATATTTACTTGTTATCATTTGGGTCTAGAATTCTCTTAGTAATACAGCAGTAAAGATAACAGGCCCGACATGGTGTGAAGCAATGATCATACTTATCTAGAATGTAAAGATGTGTATGTGAAGAGAGAATCATCATATTTTCCCTATTGATATTTAAAAAATGCAAATGGAAGTCATTTAGAGTTGTAAAAGCCTCAGGTGAGACATATAAATGCAGGAGCCAGTATGAAAATTAGGTATCTATATTACTATAATGGTCAGTGAAGGAACAACTCAATTGACATGAGTTTTTAAGCATTAAGATAGCTGAGATCTTGAAGACATACGGATGCAGCTAATAGATGTGTAACACGCCAAAACCCTTCTATGATACCGGGGGCACTCAGTGACATCTCAGGTAACGTAGAACATCCGTGCTGAAGCAACTGAATTAGATTTACATTGATTATAACATTCTCATTTAAGGAAGCATCTATACTTAGAAATGTGTTTAGAAACCTACATTTTAGAATTGGAAATCTTGGTTTTAAATACATGATAAGCCCTCTTTTCTTGAGTAGTTGGCTGTGAGGTAAACTTATACTTTCATCGGTTCATACTTCATCTTTGTTTCCTGGATGAATAACTAGCTCATAAACAGAAAGCTTATACCCAGATTGAAGATAGATACATATCTTATCCTTTCCATTATTTCTCTTATGCAAAACATTTATTCCCTTTTTTTAAAGTAAACATTCATTAGTAGATGCATATTATTTTTTGTGTGCACATTTGTGTGGTATCTACACTCTGTCTACATGTGTACACACACATTTTTGTCTTTCTGTTGGATTTACTGAAATGGTCTGGTGTTTTCCAATAAGAAATTTATTTTCAGGTATATACATATAGGTGTGAAAAGACTAGATAATAAGTATTACATTTGGTATCTGTGGAAAACTTTTCTCTCATTTGGAAAAAAATAGAATTAAGTGATTCTCTTCATGGCGTTCAGGATAAAGGTTAATTGTCTGGCTCCTACTTTTAAATGTATGGAAATCTCAAGGAAATCTCATATACATTCAGGAAAGAAAAGAAAAAAAAGGACTTATATCTGTCTGTCATTATTAGTAGGTAATTTAGTACAACTAAAGCTAACAAAGTAGAATATTCTCAAAAAATGTCCAAAACAGACAAACAAAAAACCCGAGACCCTCATTTACTTACAAAATGATATTATTTAATAACTTTAAGTTTCCATATTGAAAATCTTCTATGACTTTTAGTTCAATACAATCTTAATTTGTGTTTCACTCTACTATTTATTCCTGGCTACCCTATATCCAGCAATATATGATTACAAACCATGTATAACCATATAAATAAACCATACAATATATATACATAATGCCTAGAATGGAAAATGTGGAAGAGTACTAGAAATTTAAAGATAAACTAAAGCTTCAGGATTCAGGCAGACTAAAGATAAACAAACTAAATCTTTGGGATTCAGGCAGACTTTGATTTGATTAGATGTGGTATGTTTGGAGTTGAAACTGAACTTTGGATTTGAATTTGGTCTAACTTTTAATTACTTCAGGTAGAATTCAGCTAGGTCTTACCTCTTACCTCTTAGTTGCCTATGAAGAGATGCCTACAAGCACCTATCAGTAAGTCTCCTAGTGAAAACCTGAGCTCATCTAATGCTGCATCAATGGCCAGAGAAGAAACCTAAGGACATTATAAAAAAAAACACAAAACGTCTGCTTTCCAATAACCAAATTCTATCCCCAAAACACACAACAAAAATACAATTAACTAAATATCCTCTACTGTCTTTCAAATATCATAATACCTTGATCTTTTGAGATTTTATTTTGGATGCAGTTGTGTTATGTGTAGAATGTTTTGTTAACTGTTAATAGGAAAGATTCTGGTTTCTTTATTTTTACTATATAGCATAAATTGTCAACATCAATTTCTTTAGTATTACATACTCAGTACAAGTGTATATTTTCAGATAATCACAAACTCTTATGCCTATTAGCCATAAAGTAAGCATTTCACTTGGAGGATTAAGCTGTAAAGAAAATAATCTGTTTTAAGGAATTATTAATATTGCAATACATTCTTGCTGTTTCACTTTTTGAAGGAAGATTTTTTCTATGTAAAAATTGCCATTGGAACTGGTGAACTTTAGATTAAGTATTTCTAACTCAAGGTGAAAGGTCTTACAGTTGATGTTTGCCACAGCTGACAGTGCAAAGAGCACTTTCAATACTCATATGTTGTTTATATACCCGAGTGAAAAAAGTCAAGTGTTTCTGACACTGCTGTAAAGAAAGGTTCATAATTTTTCAGTACTGGTTAGGTCTGCTTATAGTGCCTGTTACTCACAGCAAGACAAGACAGATAGCATGTCACGACGGCCAAATCTGCTTGTGTTTTCAATGCATTCCTGTAGCACCTACTGGCTGAGAGAAGAGGATTTAGATATCTCCAAATTCCTTTAGATGTACAGAAAGATACAATGTGAATAAGGTTTATAAAAGTGGCTAGAAAAACATCAACAAATGCATTTCTATAAATATTCCCTGGAGGCATTGTTTTAGGTATTGATAGCATATGACATAGAAAAGAGAAAATAAAAATAATAGCTACAAAGATAAATACTCTAAAGCTATGTGGAATTGATTTATATATGGTTGGATAACAAATCTCTTGACATTTGATGTTATATTCTGCACAGTTTGCTTTCAGAATCCGCCCTTTAAAATTAAAAAAAAAAAGTTTCTGTGAAACTTTAGCATTTGTGAAAATGAAAAAACTGCAACTTTTAGGCCAATGTAAAAAAACATTTTATGCTACTATATCAGCATTTACATAATTAATCTAGTTTCTTTTTTTTTTTTTTTTTTTGTAAATAATGTATTCAGAAGAGACTTACTGCATCAATTTTTTAAACAATGATCTATTTAAGCCAGGATTAGGAGATAAATAGAAAATGCTTTTAGACTACTTACTTTAAAAAATGTAAATGAGATTTCATAATGAAGAAGGTAATCTTTCATCAAAGCTGTTTTTCTTTCAACCAGAAGTATATTTCATAATTGCTATTTTTAATATCCTCCAGAACGTCTGTACACTTTCATAAAGCAAACACTAGTGTAGTATTCCTCTACTGTGGAAACCTACTTCAGATATTTATTCCCATTTGGTACTAGATCTGTTTAAATAAATGTATTCACATGGGGTTTAAGTGTTGTGTTAAATTTAACCAAACACATGAAAAAAGATGTCATATATGCTTTAACATTTATGGTAATTCATCAGACATCCATGAGACGAATTGGCACCCTCCCTCTCTCTCTTGCATTTACATTTAAATCTGCAATTCAATTTGGCCTTCTTTTGATTTTAATAGGCTGGTTGTAGTTATGATGGATATTATTTGTTTTCCCTTTTTGTGGGCATAAATTTTGCTTCTCTTATTTGTTTCGATGTCGTTTGTGTTTACAGTGGAAAAGGGTTTACAAAATTACACTATCTATCTACTTGTCCATCTCTGACTAGTGAGCCCATCAAGCAATTGCAGACGAGCTTTAACAAGAGGTCTGTAAGCCTAAAAGATATGATATTGCTACAAATTTTGTGACACCGGTAGCTGAAAGGTAGTGCTTTCAATGCGTCCAATAAAAAAACACTTCTGTCTGTTCTTCTTAGCGGACAGGTAGCAGTCAACACTTACTTCTGGCTTTTAGGCTGGTATAAATATACCTGCAAGCCACTCATACCAAATATTGTTCAAAAAGGGAATATAAAAAGAATACTTTTTTCCTATGTGAAGAAAAGCAAAATGAGGACTGCTTGTACTAGAAGAAAAATAGATATTTATATAGCATTGGTTATTATTACTTCTGCTACTACTCAGTTTTGTTAAAAGTGGGTTGTATCTTGACATCTAAGGAGGATTCAGTGTCCCTTTATTCCTCCCAGGCTACCTCTCCTTATTTCTACTCACTGTACACTTTCTTCTTGGGTTGAGTTTGGCCAGGAGCAACTTGTTCATCCATGCCGGATTCTTGGCATTTTTGCCTGACTTCCTATTGGTTTGGAAGGACCGCTCTTGACCTTGGAGGAAGTGATCCTTGAATATTAACCAGCTTTTTGGGTCCCTGAAGGCTACGTGGACGGCTGCATCTGTTAGCTGTTAGTTGTGCTCTTGGAAGTTTTCTTTCACGTTGGTGTTTCTTTTCCCTTGTTCACCTTTGCAGCTACAGGATCTTAATTTTAATTTTTTTCTCTTAAAGTTAACAGACTTCAGTAGTCATATAAAACTTTGAAAAAATCTAGAGCAAATGAATTAATTCCTTAGATGCCCTTAATAGACCATACTTGCAAGAGCTGAGTCTGTATGAAAATAATGAATGTTTTGATGGGAATACAAGGAAGAAGAGAGCATTGAATAGAAAAATCCAGCCAAGGATGTGCTTGCGCAGATAAAAGTCAGCTACTCTTTCTAGGTGATAAATCATTCTGAGAGGGAAGCTTTTCTTTCTACAATTTGACTCTCATTTAGTATCTGCAAAATGTTGATATACGTGGATACCCCTTGCTGATTTGCACAAAGTGCTTTTCTTGGTACGATCTTGAACTTCTGCTACATTTCACAGTATTCTTTTTATCTGCAAACATTCCTTATGCATCACCAGAATATTCACTGTCCTCTATGCTTGTCAGATTTAGGACTGACTTCCATGTGCCTCACTTGGACATATTTCATGATTTCATCTTACCAGTGCACCTCAGTAGAAGTATCTCCAGAGTTCGTTCAGGTCTGTCATTTACCTGTGAAATTTATTACCAAGGATTCAATACTGAATGTGGATTATATTTTGTCAGGATCAGATTAATCTTTTGAAGGTTGAAGGTAGGTCAGTGCAGTGGTAGGAACTGTCAAAAGCTGAAAAGTGCCAAGGAAAGGTAGCAAGACATATGGGACACCATGAAGATGTTGTCAAAGGCCTTTATCAGTTGGTGGAAGGAGAGGTAGACAGGGTGCTCTGAACAGAGCAACTGTTACTTATTTGAGAGTACCTGAATTCTCAGTGAGCTAAGTGCTTGCCTCAAATCCTAAGAGGAAGAGAAATGTTAAGACTCAGAGTTCTCTGTCTTAGCTTTCCAGAAGCCAGTTTTATGAGGTGTGAAGTTTCTTTGGAAAGAATTTTTCCAAATATCACATAACATACAGAACATCACAAAAAGTACTGCTTTCTGCAATGAATTCAAGTTACTTTGAGTTTGCCCCTGCTATTTACTCTGCATCTCTATTACATAAAGCAGTAAACAGACAACTAAGTGCATACGTGCCTATAAACTTCTAAAAATAATAGCTCTGAACAACTGCATTTCATACATATCTGCAAAGAATATGACAGAACTCACACAGCACAAATGTTACTCCTGCCTTTAAAACACTGTTGCTTAGATGCAACAACAATAAGCACCATGTAAAACTTTGTGCAGGATGGAATTGGAATATTCTCAGGTGGAGTGCAGTCTTTTTTTTGGAAATGTACAGGAAAGAACATGCTCCACTTACCTTCTAGTAACACCCTCAGAATACGGCTGAAATGGAGTTTGAACGATGTACAAAAAAGTGTTTGGTGTCCCTCTAGTACTAAATTTCACCCATGATAAGTCACTTCCTTCATAGGGAAGTAACTCATAAATTCTGCATAGCTTTTCCACTTCTAAGTTGAAGTGCCTCTAACTCACAACTAGCAAATCATAATCAAGTCATATGTTTCCACACAAAAAAAAACCAAACATTTTCACTCAGCTATTTTCTACTTTACTATACGGCTGCTAAGAAAAGCTATCATATACGATATTGCCATGACTATTTAATATATTTTAATTTATTCCAGTGTTGATTTTCATTGCTTTTTTTTTTTTTCTCCCATTGCTGTTGAAAAACGGACCAAAAAAAAAAAAAAAAAAGAAAAAAACACCCGAGAGAAGGAAAACAAGAAAATAAATCATCTACAGTTTTGGTTCTGGAGATTTTTGAAGATTTTGAGATTTTGAAGACCTTGACAAATGATATAAAATATCACAGTGATATAAAGTATATTAAACTGTCATGCTGAAGTTTGCTCATGGAAAAGGAGTAAAATTTGACAGGGGATGGGACTATTCATTCATGAAACAGAAAATTAAGGATCATGCACACAAACAAGTGTTCAAAATATTTTCTCAATGATGATTTATGCATGACTATATTCTGTACTTAATTTTCTCACCCATTTTAGCTCTAGCTTATGGAAGTGTTTATAAACAGAACCAGAAATGTTTAAAGGACCAATTGAACCTTAAATTATTGTACTGTTTTCAGTAACATAATCAGATTGAAAAATTGTAAATAGATTGACTTGCAGTTGTTGAAGCACTACTCGAATACATCACCATCTTGAATATTTTTGTGGAATCACAGAATCATCTAGGCTGAAGAAGACTTTCAGGATCATTAAGTCAACCTGACCTAAAAAGTGCCACCACTAAACCACATCCCTTAGCATCACATCTGTATCTCTTAAATAACTTGTGGGATGGGGATTCTACCAGGTCCCTGAGAATTCCATTCCAATGCTTAACCACTCTCTATGAAGAAGTTCCTCATAATATTAAATCTAAACCTCTCCTGGAACAACTTGAAACCATTTTCTCCTGCCTTATCACCTGAGGAAAGAGACTGATATCCTCCTTGCTGCAATTTCCTTTCCAGTAGTGGTGGAGTATGATGAGGTGATCCCTCAACCCCCTCTTTTCCAGACAAAAAAAACTACAATTCCCTCAGCTGCTCCTCATAACTCTTTCTTTTTTTCCCCTCTTTTCTAGTTTCTTCATCAGCTTTGTTAGTCTTCATTGCACAAGCTCAAGAAACTCAATATCCTCCTTGTAGTGAGGGACTCAAAACTGAACACGGTATATGAGGTGTTGGTTGTATTTACCAGTGCTGAGTACAACAAGAAAATCACCTCCCTAAACCTGCTGGCCACATTATTTCTGATGAAGACTAGGCTTGCTTTGGCCTTCTTAGCCACGTTGTTACACTGCTGGCTAATATTCATATATATCCCTCATTTTAAACATAAGATAAATGTAACAGGTACCCTTACAACTGCTAAGATATCAAAATTCTGTTGAATTTTCAAAATAACCACATAATGCATATAATGAAGAATAAAGTGGTACTAGGAGTGTGTGTGGGGGGGTTGTATTTAACCAAATGTACAAGTTTTTTATAGGAAGATTAGAAGATTACCTATAATGTGTTTTACCTCAGTGGCAGCTGTGACTGTCACCTGTCTTATTCTCTATTCAAAGATCTAAAGAGTTGTTCTTCATATTCATCTTTGCTTGGATCTCTGTTGTAGTAGGCGTGTCACGGATCTCGGTCTGTAACGCGGAAAGGCCCTTCCCCATATGCTTGTTATTGGTTCACCTACATACTTGAACCTGTGTCGTAGACACAGGGGGCCGTGCTTCTTTGTTTTCATAACAAGGGGCACAACAACTCCGTGTATGGCCTTTCGGAAGTGACAGGTCAGAAGCGGGAGATTCAATATGATTGGCCAGGAGCTCTGCGTGAGCTTCTGGAACAGTCTAGTAAAAAGATAAGAAATACTATATATTTCTTTAGCTTTTACCAATAAACGCCATTTTGCTGCATATCATATTGATGCTGTGTGTGGTATTTGGCCAGGACCGGGTTTAGGTTCCTTTCATGCAAGAATAGTACTAAAAGGGTCGCCGGAGTTCGGTAACAGATCTCTTTGGAATTTTCTTCTATTTTGCCTTCAATTGTTTTTGTTTTTGTTTTTGTTTTACAAATATTATTTATATTCTTAGTATTAAATATAATAAAAAAGAAATAAGTCTGAACAATTGGAATAGGATTTATCTAAATTATTAATAGCATCTATCTAAATTATTTGTAATCTTGGAGAAGATATTCACCACTTAGTTACTCCCCCAGAGCTTCTGACTGTGGTTTTAAGCTCTGATAGTGCAAGTTTAGCCCCACATAATGTCTGGAATATCAAATGAGAATAGATTCAGCAAAAAGCCCACCTTTAAATCTGCATGAGTTGAACCCTACTCAAGATGTTTATTTAAGTTTGCCTTCAACAGCACCTGAAAGTAAAAAAAGGCATTTTTCACAGTCTGTGGAAAGAGATGGGAAATGTCCAGAGAGAAGTAAAACAGATGTGGACAATAATCTTTTGAGCCCTTTATTGCCTTTGAAATATTTTGCTTGTATTATTTTCAGCACTAGGCCAAAGAATACCCTCAATGATTTTCCTTTCGTTGTTGATAAGTGTAAGCCAAACAATAATTTAAACACTTTTCTGTCTTTTCAGTTTTTTATATTGGTTAACATTCACCAACTCTCTTTATATAAATAAAAAGTTAATTTTCCAATATTTTTTGTGCAAAATTATATAGAAATACAGCTAAAAAAAATGATATTTTAAACTCACCAACAGCTGATTATTTTTGCTGGTGTAATAAACAGAACCTTGAATAATTTATGATTATTTCTGAATGATATAGGCTAATGAGTATATTTGCTTTTTTGAAGTAACTGTGTTATATTAGAATGAGCCAAAAGATATAAAAAGTGCTATTAAGAAATGAATATATTAGTAAAATGTGAAGCAGAGACACAAATGCAATTACAATGTCCTAAGGCAGTGTATAATAATGAAAATTACAATTTTATCTAGAAGTGAAGACTTCAAATTAAACTGTAATCTTAGAATGAAAAGTAATTTTATTGCAATTTCAACAGAGAAAAAATATTTTAAACTCAAACCACTTTAAAACATACTTTCAATGGCTTTTTCTTTTCATTTAGTATTAGTTTTCCTTAAAATGCTTCAAGGAAATCCTGTATTTTATAGTTTTGAATATATAATATATATATCATCTTTATATGAATGTCTGGGAATTAGAAGAAAAGTGAAGAATGTACTAATGTTTCTCACTATGTAATTATCTTTCTGTGCATGAGCTAATGTGTGCATACAAACCAGGCTCTGTTCAGCAGACAATCTTTAACCTGCAAGCTTTTTGAATGCTACAAAGCAGTTTAAGAAGTGGAGACAGTTTCCTTCCTTACTTTTGCTCTAGCTTGTTCTTGGTTCTGAAGATTTATTTATCTCACAATCTGAAAAAAAAAATCAAAAATAAATACCTTGAAAAAAGAGCTTCAGTAGGCCCTGTCTTCCTTGACTTCTTTCTTGATAATGGTTTTAATAGCAACATATTTTAAATATACTTCAACACGTGTCCAAACTCTGCTAGTTCTTCATGAAAGTGCTTAGCTTCTTCAACTCATCTCTTGTGAGATTCCACTTGGAGGACTGTGTTCAGCTCTGAGGACATCAACATAAGAAAGATGTGTTGGAGTGGGTCCAGAGGAGGGCCATGAAGATCATCGAGGGCTGAAGCTTCCCTCCTACAAAGACAGGCTGAAAGTGTTGTGTTTGTTCAGCCTAAAGAAGGCTCCAGGGAGACTTTGTTGACTCCTTCCAGTACCTAAAGGTTGTTTATAAGCAGGAAGGAGACCAACTTTTTTATATGGCTTGAGACTGATAGGGAAAGGTGGGATGGTTTTAAACTAAAATGGGAGATTTACATAGATTGCTCTGAAACTAATAATTTCTTCTATTTATTTCCATGGAAACTAGAACAGCTACAAAGAGTACAATAACTCCATTTGACAGAGCAAATGACAAATTCTCAACTACAAAACACTATTTTTTAACATAATCCCTACCATTAGCTATGCATTTTTGCCAGCGATGAACAGGAATCTGCATGCTGCCCTTGTAAAAATCTGCACCAGTGGAGGTGACCCACTGTCACTGTCACCACTGCCTATAGGTCACCACTGGCTCTAATTCTGTGAAAGAAATTTTTTTTTCCAGTTATTTCTCTCTCTTTCCTTCTCTCTTCCTCCTCTATAATATTTAATATTAATGGAAATGAGCTGAGTATACATGACAAGAGTATATATAGAGAGATTTTTTACTTTCCAGAAAAGTGGCCATTCACTAGTCATAGTTTAGTTTAGAAGTGTGTATAACTCTGCTTGTTATTAGAGCTTTACTGAACATAATTTCACAATTTAGGAAGAACATTGTTTACAGCCTATAAAGTAAAAAAAATGTTTAATTTAATATGCTTCATCTTAATCTAACAGAAACTTTATTGTATACGAGCAATAAAATGAAAATGGATAAAAGGATATCCAAAGTTTTTATGCAAGTTAAATGATCTGTGTACAGTAAGACTAAATTAAGTGCCTGAATATATTTCCATCTTTCATAATCAATGCTGTTCACTTAATTAAGGATGTAATACGTAGGCAACCATTATAATGCCTATCTGAAATATGAATACATTCATTTATTCTTTAATTGAAAACTATATAAGATATACATGATTCAAGTGTTTAAATTGTAAAACACTTCAGTAACTCTGACAATTAATATCAGAATTAGCAGTAAGTATAGTCAATACACACAGGCATATAATTTTGACTATGCAATATTGATGCAGAGAAATTCACACAGAAAAAGTGAAAGCAGGAAAACTAACAAACAAAAAAACAACTAATGCTAAAAATTAAAAAAAATCAGTAGGTACACAGTAGTACAGGTGTTGCCTATGCAGCCCATGATAATTTTGAAGGTTAATTTGACTTTGCTGATAAGAAAATATAGATCTTTAAAATTTTTTCTGAAAACAAAGAATGTTTATATCTTGTTAATGAAGAACTTTTACCTTCTTAATGAAATTTATTTTCTCTGTACTATCCTGATTCTCAGTCACTTCTAGTGATTGAAATAGCATTGTCAAATATATATATATATATGTTAAGTTGTAACTAATTGGAACTTAATGAATAATTTATTTAATGATAAATAAGAATTTAGGTTTTTTTTCCTTTTCAACTACTTTTTCCTTCTCAATTCTGTTTTTCCTTCTCATATATATATACATATATTAAAATTAGTGTACTTGAAACATCAGACAGCAGAAATATTGAATGAATAATTATATTTTCATACACTTATTTTCCTGAACAGAAAAACTTATGAATCCTTTAATGAAATTCTTTGATGAAATGAATTGTATGGATTCTTTACTGAAAGTAAAAAAATAATTTCTGGCATGGTACTGACTGTAATTGGAAAATAGTATACCGAATATACTTTTGATACTTATCAGTGTACTAGTTATTTAAACACACATAAGTCAAAATAAATTACTATTTCCAGTTTGTTTGTTTTTTTAATTCACTGCATTCTAGTAATAAATATAAAATACTGCTGAAATTAGCTCTATGCCAACAATTTATTTGAACAATCCCCTTGAAATTTATCATCTCAGAAGTACTTCTGTGCGTTTATTTTTCAGAATCCTCACTGTATCTTAATCCGCATTTCAGATACGTAACTGTGTGAATAGGAAAGAAATCATCATGCTGTATTGTATTCTTGGGACGAGCGCTCTTCAACATCTTTATCAATGACTTGAAACTAAAAGAGGGTAGATTTAGGTTTGATGTTAGGAAGAAATCTTTTACTCAGAGGGTGGTGAGGCACTGGAACAAGCTTTCCAGAGAAGCTGTGGATACCCCATCTGTGGAGGCATTCAAAGCCTGGTTGGATGAGATCTTGGGCAGCCTGATCTAGTGGTTGGCAATTCTGCCATGACATGGGAGGCTAGAGCTCAAGAACTTTAAGTCCCCTCCAAGCTAAGCCAAGATCCTATGGTTCTGAGATTGTTGGTGTCTAAAAATGTACTAAAATAGTTCAAATTACAGTTTTATAGAAGATGATACAGAACTGAACTCAAAACTCTTTCACTGTGCAATGTCACATTGAGTTATGTCAGCAGTGTCACATTACATTACATCATGTTTTTGATGTGACACAATCAATACAGCATGAAATAATGTGCACATCTGGCAAGAAGAATATTCTCAAATCCCAATCCTACCTCACAAATAACATAATCTCTACACAGATATGTTTTACCCACTCAATTACTGTTCAAGGACTTTGGGGAATTTTATTATGTTTCTCCACTACACGGCAGACTGATTTATTGGAACCACTGATGGAAAGTTTCTTTCAGAAAGATTTGTATTGGAGTCCTCTGGCTGGGCTTGAGTGTCCTAAAATCCTTACTGGATTCTTAAGTAAAAGTTCAGTGCATTGTTGTAGTAGAATTGTCAGGTCTTTATTGTAGCTTGGACCATTACTGTGAAAAGAAGGTAATAGAAGTATCAGCTCAGTCCAATATCTGCATGCTTCTAAATGGGAGGGGTAAAAATAGAAAGGAAAGAGTCAAATAATAACTAGAACAAAAAGATAATAAAAGTAACAATAAAAAACGACAAATATAATTCATGTCAGTATATAATACTTGAAAAACATACCTTTGAAAGAAGTGATAATAGTTTTGTAGAAAAGGTTAATATGTTGATATTTCTAGGATATTCCTTGTTTCTCTAATACTTTTTGATGAAAAGCAAACCACAAAGATGAAATTTTATTCTGGATGAAGTCAGTCATCATATTGACTTGTAATTGTCAGTTCTTCATTTAGCAGAATATTCAAGGCATCTTACATACTCTGAAAGTATCTCTTAAAGTGATGGATTTTGTTCATTAATTTTTATTGGGGTGGTGTGAAAGGGTTTGAATACTGAAAAGAAGCTGAACAAGTAATACATTCTCCACAAAATTCCATTCTGTTCTTTCCTTTGTCCACTGTGCACTTTAATAAAGCAAGTAGCATGAGTTGATGATAGGAGTTACTCTCTTGGCAACTCTTTGAGAGAAGTGTATGTGGTTTGAATGAATCATTTCATCATATCAACATTGGTAGCAGATTAATAGAATTGAGGAAGAGGAGTGGGGAGGGGAAGAAGGGGAGAAGAAAGGAGGGGAGCGGAGGGGAGGGGAGGGGAGGGGAGAGGAAGAGTTAGTTGTTCTTGTGATGGAGGAAATAGACATAGGAAATATTCAGTAAACACTTGAAGACAACAGTATAAATTTAATACTTGGAATAAATGCTCTAATTCTGCTATCAGCAGAGCTACATTTCCTCAGACAATAGATATTTGAAGAATAGAAAGATGGGAATCTTTATATTAAAAAAGGAGATCTCTAGAGTCCTGAACTTGTATAAAACTTCTCTGCCAGTATTCATTGAAGGACTTCCCGTTCATTTTAGAACCAAGAAAATGTCAAAAAGAGTCATGCTGGAAAGAGTAGAAGGACATATCACTGGTAGATGAAATGCAAAGAAAATGAGCAGGCAGGTCTTATGAGTGAAAGCACATTTAAAACACTCAAAATAACTTTGAAAGGATTAATGCAACATAATATTTAATATCTTTAAAATATCTAAAGTATTTATAGACTTTTATAGAATATAAACTATTGCTTTCATTGACCTTTCTAGCTTCATAATATATTCTAGATACCCTAACATATTCTAGATACCCTAACTATGAGAGATCATTTCATTCCTAGGAAGATATTGCACTAATAACAAAGTTACAGATTTTCAAAGTTCAGCCTTCAGTCCTCAAATACTCTTATGTATAATATGAAATCCTCTGAAGTGCTGGAGTAAACATAGTAACCTGTAGCCCTACTGAAGCCAGATAATGGATGTTTTTTAAGTATTTTTCTTTCTCAGAGTTGTACCAGTAATATAATCACTGCACACAGAAAAGCTGTGTTTTTCTTCTTCCTGTACAATAATGAACAATCATATTTGTTGAGATTGCATATAGCTACGGTTTATGATGTATATTTCAGTATACCAGTGTAGGCATCTAGCTTGCATGTGATTTTACATTGCTAATTGAAGAGCCTGCCTTTGGAAAGAAGATGTTGATTTTCCCTTTTTAATGAGTAATTGAAACTAGGAGTAAAATGTTTCCATTGATTCCACAAGAATTAAAACACATACTTTAAAAGTTGTACATGTCTAAAATATAAAAGAGTTCCTGAGGTTAGCAGTCTAAGTATTAGCGTGTACCAGTTGATCATGTATTTTTACCATTCCTTTCTCTGTCACAAAGCTATATATCATATCTTGTCTAAACCTACTTTCCTGGAGATATATTTCAAGATTAGCTAAAATGACAATTGAACAGTTACTTTAAACTTCCTTCATATGTTTACTCCTAGTTCCTTAGCATTATAGTAAACTCTCTTATGTCTTTTTTTACAATTTAGTTTTATTTCACGGGAAAAGCATGATATGAGGAAGGCAGATGTTCATATTAAACTGTGTTCCTTCCTGCTGTGATATATGAAATTACTTTTCTATGAAGTATCTTTTTAAATTTTATTTTAATTAGAGACTTTTTAGTTTCTCTATTTCTTTACATGCATTTTTAACCAAATTGCTCTGAAACTATACTTTCATCTTTAAGATTTTTCTTATAAATGTAATTTTAATAAGGTAGCTATATAACAGCAATGCTGTGAAAATACACATTGCAGAAAAGGGCAAAGCATATCAGACAGCAAAATCAGTTGTTCCTTCTGCTTTTTTCTCTTCTTTAATTATAACAGAAGAGACAGCATAGTTGGTTGGTGGCTGATAATCCACTCTCAAAAGTCTTCTGTGAAATGAGAAGTGAAAGTAATTTAAGATGATGCTCTCTGCAGACAGCACTGCCAACTAAAAATCCATAAACAGTAATTAAAAGGACACACAACCAATTTCATATTTTATGATGTTACAAAAAAATTTGTAAGTCTTGATTTACCATTAAGTGAAATTGCGTATTTTTATTGTTACTCTTTTATTTATGCAGTAAAAATGTAGTTCAATTTGTGGATATTGTTTGAATGCCACTTCATCTGATAAATTTTTCTAAAATCTTTTGATTAAGTAAGATATTCTAATGTCCACAATGCTGCAGAAAGGACTGGGAACTTTTTTGCTTTTTCTACAAGCTGAAATCATTCTTAGTACTTGGAATTCATACTGATGGTTCAAAACAAATCATGTGTTTAATGTAAATTTCTGACATTCTGTATGAAGTCATGTTGCTTTTTGATCAGAATATGTCACATTCTGTTATGTCACAAACTGTCCTAAATACTGTTATGGTAACAAGCCATGACAAACCAATGAGACATATTAAAAGAAACGAAGTATTTTTTAAGACTATTTCCCAGTTGCTGGAATAATGAGTGTCCAGTCTGAATATTGTATATCAAATGGATGAATGTGACTTCAGCTGCGTTTGTGCCTAGCTGTCAAGTTAAATCTCCGCTTACACAGAATTGTTCTTTACGTATATGCAGGTATAGGCATTTAAACACACACACACAACTAGATCATTTAACAACCTATGCACAGTTTCACATAATGAATCTAAGACTGGCAGTACGGTGTTCTGGCTTTATCAGTTTATTTGCATGAAAAAAAGCATGCAAACCCACAGCTAATTGGTTAATTCTAATGGATGCATCAATATCCATAGCAGATCTTCTATGTGAAGGATTCTTTAAACCAAAGTTTGGAGTACCCTCCTGTGGTCTTGCTACCCCATTCTTGTCTTTTGATGCAAGATGGATAAAAGCTTCTGTTAAAAAGCTTCAGTTCAACTACAAGTAAGTGACAGTTGCTGTACTGTACTTCCCTGAAGGAAATATATTAAAGGGAATGACTGTCATGCTCAGAACAACTTATCTAAAAAGACAGGGGATCCTGCTCAGCCTATTACCAGAGTTTCTACGGGCATAAGCAGAAATGACATGAAAAAGTATATATCTATTTATATATGTTTATACATATAATTCTTAAGATAAACTTTCATGGATTTTTAAAGATTTATTTATTTTTCTTCAGAAATAATAATAGAAATTCTGAAAGACATTACAATTTGAACTTCTCTGGAGGCCATTACATCAGAAAAGGGAGTTTTTAAACTGCCTTCTCTCAGTTAACACAGTACCACATCCTAAAGGGAAGCAAATAATTACTTACATCTTGTTCAGAAGCAAAAACATTAGCTATGTCCAGTATGATTATTTCTCTCCTAGAGAAATCTACTGGAGAAGGAGCTATCTAGAAGCCCTGGAGACATGAACAACGTGACCACTAATTGTCTTTGGCTTTCCTATCTCTAGTAGAGTAGACATACACACTGGAGTCCTGTGGTTCTTTTTGATTAGTTATCATATCATTTATTTTCCAAAGTTACATCTGCTGTCAATTAATCCCTTTTTAATTCCCTGCAAAGATATTTTCACAGAAAAGAGCAGAATTAAAAAAAATTCTGTACTAATATTTCTACAATAATAGTAAATCAACAGTTGTTGGACTATGAAAATTGTCAATTACATCTGATTAATTTGAAAGTTATATTCCGTACAAATATACAACATAAATGAGCTCAGGAATACTGAGTTTAGCTTTAGGGATATATAGTTTCTGTTGACACATACACATTAATTCAGTTTGGTCTCTGATCTTAGAACCAGATCTCTAGAAATCTTGACTTTAGCCAATCTAGAACAGCATTCAGTCATCAAATACAAAAAGTCCCACCAAACGTTTGTTGTACCACCACTGGGCAAATTTCCTTTTGTAGATAAACACTGACTAATAGAATGCATAGAGCCTCAGGAATTGGCACATACTGATATTTGAATCAGAAGTTCATAACATAACCAGCATCATTCTTTCTCTTCGGTGCCTAAAAATGGACACTGGGGATTCACTGACTTTTATTGAAGAAGATTTTTATAACTTATTACCCGTTCTAGAGGGCTTTCTTCAGCTTCCTGTAAAATTTAATTGATAATAGAACTGCTATAAAATTCTACAAGACATGTGAAACATTACAGAAGAAAAGCAATTCTCATTCAGTTTCATAAATATTACTTCCACAAAATTCACCTAAAATATAATTATCCTATATGTTGTGGTATGGTTTATGTTAGTTCATATTCTGACTTTATGAAACTAAAATGAATAGGCTTGTATTTAAATATGTTCACATATCAAATTATAAAACTACTTGATGTGTAATTTCTAGCTTATTTATATTTTTAGTTTTATGGTTTAAACAATTTGCTTATAATATGGCTGAGATATAAAGAATATCTTATATTTTATTCAAACAAAAAAATAATCATCACCTTATGGACTTCTTAATACATTATTACTGGCATTGATTTCTAAGAACCATATACATGTAGATAAGCTGATTCCATAAACTAGGAAAAGAGTTTAAATTTATGAACAAAAGTGCTATCAACAAAACTGTTTCTTTCGCATTTCCCTTATCTACATCTGCTACAGTGTATTTTATTTTATCCTGTAAACAATTTAGCTCACTACCATGTTTGCACATCAACTTCTAAAAGTTTTAATTGAAAATCATGCTACCCCAGCTAGTACCTGTGATGATGTGCTCCTCTCTGTTCCCAGCTTCCTCCTTTGGCCTGGTCATTATGCCCAAGGCCTTGCTCAGGCAGACAATAAGATGCCCAGTGCCTTACTCAAGACTGATAACACTGTCTTGTTAAGACCAATAATTACCATAAATCTATCTCAGACTGGAGGGCTGAAAGAACTGGTAGCACACACTGGGTTCAAACACTGAGGGCCAAAAATGCAATCACTAAATACTATGACTGTGAGTCAATCATTTTACTCCAGAAATAGTGAGCAACCCAAGAGCCCCTTGGGCTCTTCTGAATGGCAGCTGATTGTATGACAGGATCTCCCCTTGAGTAGGTACACCTCTGGAGATTACTCCTGCTGCAAAGATCCCTTATGCCTTGACATCAATCTGCCTTGCCAATACAGATCCTCAATAACTGACTAATAGTTTTAAACTTCGTTAGTTTTGCAAAGACTTAGATTGATTGTGCACATGTAATCCTTCAGACAAAAAACATTGACCAAATGTGGGACTAGGAGTGGATTCAGACACATCTACAATCCTCTGAGAAGGAGTTTAGAAGGCAAGAGGGACCACTCTGAACATTATGACTCAATCAGTGTGTCTCTTGGATGAGTGTGATTAACCCTAACCTCTCTGCTGTAAATAATTAATTGTACATTGCTTTAGCACAGTATTTATAAGATGATTATACACTGATTAGGATAGCGTTTTATTAAGAAACCTACTGTTTTGTTGTTTTTTTTTTAATGTTTTATTTAACAATTTAATTAATTTTCACTCCAGTAAATTGAGGGTAACTTATCAAGTACAGTCATAAAATTTCGCACATTCATAGGAGATTCCGTGCTTGTCTATGCACACCAATGAAAAGTGGTTTTATTTTCTAACATAAATTCATGAGAATTTTTACCAATTAAAAAATGCTTATTATAAGTATATTAATGTACTCAAATGCTACCAAAAAATAGATTATATCTAAAATGATTATGAAGCTTAAAACTGAAGTCCAAGTACTGGACAAAAGCCAAAGGTAAAAATTAAGAGTACAGAAACATTTCACGATTACCAGATAATTTCACAAATGCCACTTTATATTATAAAAATCTTTCAATTTTCATTTAGAATTGCACTATCAGGTCAGATTAAAATATGAGGTGTTGCAAACTAATCTTGTCAAAGCCAATCTGAATAAAAGGAATTTCAGTACCTACTATGGGCATGCACCATTCTGTGCAGTTTCTAAGTCCTGGTTCTGTATGGAAATCCTTGGATCATGACCATATAACCTGATAAGATATGAATGACTTTATCCTACGTACTTTAATTTCTTTTTAGGATACATACAGGGAATCTTCACAGTAAGGAGATGTGTAGGGACTTATTACACAGTACACTGGCTCTGTATCACACATCGATCATTAGCGATGAAAGATCAGAAAAGGAGCTTTCTGTAGGTTATATGATAAGCTTGGAAGTAAAGACTGCTGTTCCTTTAAGTAACATAAGAAAGAAAAATATTTGGAAATAATGGATGCATCTTTGAGCAAAATAAAGAATCATATAGAATCATAGACATTATCTCTCATAGCATCATTATGGACAAAACGTCAAGCATGCAGCTAGATGAGTACGTAGATGAACAACTGGCTGATGGGTTGGGCTCAAAGGGTTAAAGTAAATGGAGTCACATCAGTCTTGTGGCCAGTCACTAGTGGGGTTCACCAGGGCTTCAGTTTAGGGCCAATTCTCTTCAGTTTTTTTATAAATTATCTGCAAACTAAGTAAATGTGCAGATGATGCTAAATTAGGAGGAGCTGTTGATTCCTTTGAGAGTGCAGAGGTCTTGCAGAGAGATTATGACAAATTAGAGGGCTGGGAAATCACCAGCCACATAAAGTTCAGCAAGAGCAAGTATTGAATTCTGCACATGGGATGGAGCAATCCTGACTATATGTATAGACTAGGGAAGGAGAGGCTGGAGAGTGGTTAAGTGAAAAAGGATTTTGGGGTTCTGGTTGACGGCAAGTGGAATCTGAGCCAACAGTGTGCCTTGACAGCCAAAAGGGCCAACTGTATCCTGGGGTGTACCAGGCCCATTACTGCCACCGGGCAAGGGAAGAGACTGTCCCGCTCTACTCTGCTCTGTGCAGCCTCACCTCCAGCACTTTATTTTTATGTGCTACAATATAATAAGGATACAGAACTATAAGAGAGCATCAAAAGGAGGGCAACAAAGGTGGTGAAGGGTCTAGAGGGAAAGATGTATGAGGAGTGGCTGATGTTCCTTGGTTTGAGCCCAGAGAAGAGGAGACTGAGGGTTGTCTCCAGCTTCCTCACGAGAGGAGTGAAGAGGCATGCACTGATCTCTCCTTTCTGGTGACAAGACAGGACTCGAGAGAATGTCATGGAGCTATGCCAGGAGAGGGTCAGGTTAGCTTTTAGGAAAAAGTTACTCACTGAGATGATTGTTGAGCATTGAACAAATTAGTGGTCACGGCCCCAAGCCTGCCAGAATTCAAGAAATACTTGGACAGAACATTTAATTTTTAGGTAGTCCTGTGTGGAGCCAGGAGTTGTACTCAGTTATCCTTGTGGATTTCTTCCAACTTGGGATATTTTAGGTTTCTATGATTCTGCATCTTTAGAATGAAAATTCATGCCTAAAGACTAATATGTGGATGTTATTAGGGAATGACGGAAAAGTGCTTCAAGAATCTAAAATGAAATATTCTACATACAAAGTTCTATAAATAATGTAACTTCTGCTTTAAAAACTTCTTATCCTCTTGATAAGGCTCTACATACTACACAGTATATGTATATTCTTGATTTTTTCACCACTGATATGTTCATGCACATATGTGGAAACATGGAACTGTTTTACAATCCACAACAATAGTAAGCAAAAGTTGCTAGTTTCAGCTAATATGAGTTGAAGTAACTATCACAGTCTGTTACATCAACTGTTTTGCTCCTCAAGAAAAACAGAATCTTTATTACAAAAGGAAATAATGTTGAAACACATTAAGGCATATAATACTGATACCAAGTATGTTAGAAAACAATAACAACAAACAAGCAGACCAAAACCTTTCACATGGAGTAATGTATTTTCTTTGTGTATTTCCTTATATATATTGTACAGAAAATATAGAACAGCAAAATTGTCAGCAAAGCTGCAGTAATTTTAATTATTATTTTATTTTCCTCAAGGGAGCTTTACTGTTCTGGAAACTTAATTGTCATTCCTACAAAAACTGAAATTATGTATGTGGAATCCAGTTCTTAATATACCTTATAAATCTTATAATCCCATGGGTAACATCTTTGCTGAAAAAAAAAAATCCAATCCATCCCCATCAAATAGAAAATACCATCCTCCCAAAATATAGTGTTCTGCAAACTGAATTATAAAGAGGAGTAATCAGTAAGGCAGACTGTGAAATCACAAAAAGACTACACAGTTTTGCAGTTGTTTAAATGACGCTATAATTTTATGATCAGATTCTGTGGAGTCATTATGTTGGAGTTGAGTCAGAAAGAACCACTTAATTGCATACATGAGACAGGAAGAGAAATCTCTATGAACACAAAGGCTAGCAGAAAATTTTCTTCAGGGAAAATGTATCCACTTCTCAGATCTCCCATTTTAGAATTTAGATTAATGTACATCATGTATTTGGCTTCACTCTATGCTTTTCTTTCCCAGCATAATTTTTGCAACAGATTTGCCCTGCAGCATTTACTACCCTTGATAGTTTTCTCTCTTACTGTCTGATTACTTGCTTAGCATAACGACTCTTCTTTTTTAAATTAGTGTGGTGTCACAGGAATTACTGGCTAGAAAGCTGACTTGAATATAGTATGATAACATCAGTAATGGGAAAAACATACACAAAGTTAATGTAATTACATTTCAGATGTCCTTAGTAACCTTTCAGAATTTTCATGGTATTTTTTGGATGATTAACGTTTAAAAAGACATTTAAAGTATCCAGAACTCTGATATGAAAATAACAAAACACTGTTGAACAAAATTTCCCAGCAGAACTTTTTTCAAATTAGGAATGGAATGAAAAAAGCCACAGTCTCATTACAAATTTATTATCTTTGTTCTGCTATTACTAGCTTGACTTACCATGATAAGACATCGAATTATGATCATATAAACCAAACACTCATGTAGTATTTCAGTAAAGAAAGTTCTTCTATAATCTTCATTACACTTATTCTATAAATTATGCATGAATTGCAAATTATGCATAAGTTCCTTTTCTGTATTTTCTAAATAAAATAAAAGAAATTATTTTAGGGTTTTTTTCAATAAATGTCTGTAATGAGTTTACAACTTACATTTCATTGTAAAATTGGAATTTTTTATATTTCATTCAAATAGAAGATGTATTTTTTTTTAATTGGAATTTGCAGTGAACTCAATTCTAATTTCTGATCCTGTCTATAATTTAGCCAGTCAATAATGTTGAACATTGTTCAATCACTGTTTCATCTGATTTTATTCAAATGTAAAAAATACGAAAGAATTCTCACATATATATGATTTCTGATTCAATAACCACCGCTGACAGTGAAGGATTTTTACGGTTGGGTTTTTACTACTGCGGTCAGTGATAAGTTTAAGCAACATTACAGTAAAAACAAACTACATAACATTTCCAGGAGTGTAAAGTTTTCTTCCTTCTTTCTGATTCATGTGAAAAATAGTACTGTGAAAAATTCAGAAGGGTATAAAAAGTAGTTTATTTTTAAGACATTAGATGGTTAAATGTTATAACACCACTCAATATTTTGAGGGAATCTCCACATCAAACCAGAGATTAACTGTAAAGGAGGAACCAGTGAGTATTTTTATTTTATTCTCCTCTGAGTAGAACAGATCTCCTACACCATATGCTATACAAGAAGCAAAAGAAGTATTTCTAATAAATAAGCCACTGAAATTTTGTTCTTTTGCAGATTTAAACTAGATTAGTTCTGTTCTGCTTCGTCTCTAAGTCCAGGGAAATGCAGATACATATGTCGATGATTTGGCAATAAGCAAAACTTTATTGAAGAGGTCAAATAAATGTTATATTAAAAAATCATCGCTTTTCACAATTTAAATGTCACATTGGGCATATAAATACTGATACACTCATAAAAATGCTTATGTAATATAAGAAAATACAAACATGTTTATATATAATAGTCACAATAGTTCCATATAAAAGTAGCTAAGGCTGTACAGCTGCAAAGAAATTATCATTAACTTTCAAGTACAAGGAATGCTTAATACAGTAATTATAAAGGAGGTCTTGAACTAACCAGCCCAAAGAAAATTAAAATGCACTCTTAAAATAGCTAACTTGAACAAGCTTTTAACTACTAATAAGAATAGCGTAGCTCTCAGTGTATTTACGAACTACTCTACTAATTACTTTAATGATTTCTTTCAAAATCCCATTATACTGGCATGTATCAAAAACATAATAACTGAAAACAAATGTTAATTCTTCTGGAAGAATGAGATTAATAACACTGGTATGAGTTAACTATTATGTGAAATATATTGCTGCATTTGTCACATAGGGCTTTGTCACTGCTCTTCAGTTTCTGATCTATGTCTACTTCAGTTAGCTAGTAAGCAGTATCATTGTTTGAACAGATTAAATATATTTTAATTAAAGGAACTAAGCAAATATTATCAAACATCAAAATTTAGTGAAAGACCTGATCCAGGAATTCTGAAGTAATGACAACTAGTCAACTAGTTCAGTGCCATTCATTATCTTATCTTTGGGCCTAGATGATACACACAAATACATTTCTATATTTGCCACGTCTTCCTTTCTGTCAATTTGAGTATTTTTCTTTTCTTTTTCTATACATGAATCTTAGTGTTGAAATATTGGTGCTTTAAGGCTTTTCTGCACTTTGTAAAAATTCTTCAATGATTTTTCACACTGTAACATTCAAAAATCTCAAGCACACCCTGAGGCTGGAACTACATTTCAGTACATCCTGCTGTAGGCAGATTGAATTTGCTGGCCTCATTTCATTTGCAAAAAAGATAAGCTTTAATTATCTTCATGAAGAGGCCTGCTAGAATGTATCTTTGTTTCCTCCCTCTGGAAGGAAATCTGCATGTGCATTAGAGTGTTGAGCTAAAACAGTTCCTCACAATGTGCAGATGAGACAGAAGCAGACTATGCTTATTGCCAGAATTTAAGGATGTATTGTAGGGCACACTCCCCTCATGGGTGTAGCCTTCAACTGTAGAATGTGTACTGGATAGTTCCATGGCACCATCTTGCCACTTTTATCATGTGCCAGGGCCTTGTGTGTTCGACCATCACTAATAAATTGTGTTTGGTAAACATACACAAAATGTCAAAACTCATGTAATCCCCAAACCAGTAGGAACAATCGTTCTAAATCATGGAAATATCTAGCATGAATTGTCTCTTATCAGTGCTAATGCTCAAACAATCCTTGGCAATTTTCTGGGATTAAACTAGCTAGTACAGGCTAAACTGTGCCGGAGATCATTACAACATTGGTAAAAGTATGGCTGACTGAGTTGCAATGTCTAGGACCTTGCTCTTTTTATGTATGCTTTTCTAACAGAGTCATAGGTGATACATATTTTCACTGTTATTATTTTTAAAGCAAATTCTGAATTTGCATTAAAATTTCAGATTTGTCTCAATTTTCTCCTTAAGTTTCCCTGTGGCATGCCCAAGACATGTTTTTAGGAGTCAGGCAAACAATGATTCTGAAACTGCAAGTTCAGCAAATACTGGAAAACAAACTACACAATCAACGAGATCCCATGTCTTCAGTATGTCAGGCAGATCATTAACCCACTATCCAAGACAAACCGCTCAGAAGTTGTCCACAGTAGACAGGTGGAGGGACACAGTGTGGAGACAGAGCACAAGTGAACATTAACTGTATGTCGGGAGGACTCTTCTCATGTTCAGTATCTTTTTCTGAGCATTTAACAGTCTATAGACAGCAGTTTTACTTCCCATTTTGTTAAAACATGGAAAATCAAGCAGACTGTTCTTAGAATCTCTCTCGATATTCTCCACGGTAGTTTAAGTGAAATAAAGAAATTTCATTTACCAAATTGAAATTATTTATCTGATGGATCACGCAAGTACAGATAGGATCTTCCATTTATGAGTGTATTTCAAGTAGCTTACAATGCATTCAGCAGAATATCACAGTTCTCTGACAATCAAAAGAATCAGTTCCTGAAAAAATGTTAAACATTTTCAAATTATTTGGAGACAGAGAATTTAAAACACACAAAAGAGTTATGGACAACTGCCTATTTTAGTAATGCTCATTAATTCCTGTAGCAGTTAGGCTGAGTTAGGCCTGTTTGCAATAGTTTTTAGCATAAATCCACAAATTTGAATCAATCTGTTGTTTAAGTAGGCTATATATGAACAACCACTTGTTTCAAACAACAAAATGAACATTGAATAGTTCAAGAACTCAAGGAAATGTGTAGCCCAACTATACAAACAATCTGCCAATCATCATGAAATGCAGCATGTTGAGAATCTAGAAGCATGTCTTTTGACAGCCAACAGCAGCAACAACAAATCAGAAAGCAACTAAGTAGACTGAACAGACCTGACATCAAGGTGGAATATTCTATGTAATCCTGTAACTAAAAAAAAGAAAAGAATTCTGAGACAACCCAGAAAAGAGATGGCCCTAGGGAATCTCATCCCTGCACCAAGAACATTTGGACCCACTAAACCAACTCTCTGACTTTCCTATTGGACTGCCTGACTTCTTCCAGGACACATGGAAACTGAGCGAGGAACTGCTAAGATGATGCACCTAACATCTCCCAGTTAGTGCATTTCTCCCATTGAATAAGGAAGTCATGTCATTTCTAAAACTGCATACATCTGTGTATTAAAGTGTTTTGGTGTTTATTTTTTCTCCACATATTCATTTGGTTTTGGACCGTGACAATTTCATCTTTATTGAATGAATGATCCATAAATGATATTTCTGATAATAGAAAAATCACAAGCCTTCTTCCTTTATTCACTTTGCATAGGGCATAAAAATGGAAGTAGTAAAGAAAGAATGACCAATAACTCCTAGTTTAGCTACTCTAGAATTTTCGGAAAATCCTCTGGTAAAAATTCCCACTTGAAGCAGTATCAACTTCAATATTGGGTCAAATTCCTCTGGGATTGTCTACTTGAATTCAGTTTCATTCCAAGGATGGAGATTTCTTAATCTCACTGAACAACTCCCAGTGCTAGAACACTGGGCCCTCCAGCATAAGGACATGGACCTGCCAGAGCAAGTCCAGAGGGGGGCCACAGAGATGATCAAAGGTCTGGAGCACTTCAATGAAGAAAGGTTGAAGGAGCTGATCTTGTTCTGCCTGGAGAAAAGAAAGCTCTGGGAAGGCCTTATAATGGCCTTCCAGTACCTAAGGGGGGCTTCAGGAAAAATGGATAGGAATTTTGTCAGGGAATGCAGTGATAAAAAAAAAAAAAAGGTGTAACAGCTTTAAACTAAAAGAGAGGAGATTAGGTTAGATGTTAGAAGGAAATTTACTTATTAGATGGTGAGGTACTGACAGAAGTTCCCTGGAGAAGTTGAGGATACTCAATTTCTGGAAGTGTTCAAGGCCAGGCTGGATGGGGCTTTGAGCAATGTGATCTGGTGAGGGGTGTCTCTGCCCATGGCAGGGGAGGATGGAAATAGATCATCCTTAAGATCCCTTAAACCATTCTGTGATTACCTTCATAGATACCTTCATCTCGCGGGCCTATGAGAACCTAATGAGGTTCAACAAGGCCAAGTGCAGGGTGCTGCACTTGGGCCAGGGCAATCCCAGGTATTTATACAACCTGGGGGAAGAAGTACTTGAAAGCAGCCCTATGGAGAGGGACTTGGGGGTCCTAGTGGACGAGAAGCTGGACATGAGCCAGCAGTGTGCGCTGGCAGCCCGGAGGGCCAACTATGTTCTGGGCTGCATTAAAAGAGGAGTGGTCAGCAGGGAAAGGAAGGTGGTGGTCCTCCTCTACTCGGCTCTTGTGAGGCCCCATCTGGAGTACTGTGTCCAGGTCTGGGGCCCCCAGCACAAGAAGGACGTGGAGCTCTTGGAACGAGTGCAGAGGAGGGCGACCAAGATGATCAGAGGGCTGGAGCACCTCTCCTATGAGGAAAGGTTGAGGGAACTGGGCTTGTTTAGTTTGGAGAAGAGAACACTCCAGGGAGACCTCATTGTGGCCTTCCAATACTTGAAGGGAGCGTATAAACAGGAGGGGGATTGATTGTTTGTGAGGGTGGATAGCGATAGGACAAGGGGGAATGGTTTTAAGCTGAGACAGGGGAGATTTAGGTTAGATATTAGGAGGAAGTTTTTCACACAGAGGGTGGTGACGCACTGGAACAGGTTGCCCAAGGAGGTTGTGGATGCCCCGTCCCTGGAGGCATTCAAGGCCAGACTGGACGTGTCTCTGGGCAGCCTGGTCTAGTGGTTGGCGACCCTGCACTTGGCAGGGGGGTTGAGACTCGATGATCTTTGAGGTCCTTTTCAACTCAGGCCATTCTATGATTCTATGATTCTATGATTCATTGTTAAGTGCTTTTTGTTTTGTTTTGTTTTCTCCTTATAAAATGTCACAGTCTCATTTGTTTCAGCCTCTGGCTGATGCTTCTTGGTCTTTTGTTTTGTACAATGTAAAAAAAAAACAACTCCACTTTCTACAAAAGCAGCCACTTGAGCCCAGAATAATAGAATTAGTTATCTTCTTAGATTTCCAACCTGTAAGATCTGCTCCTCCAGGATAAACAAACTTCAGCCTCCCAGGTTCTCCTCTGCATAATGTTTTCTGTTCTGTGTTTATTCAGCAGCCATTAGTTAAACTTATACATACACAGAAACAATTAAATGAGAAACTAGAAGAACTGTGGAATCCCTCATCCAGTCTGGGGGAGACCGCTTTGAAGTTAAATTTAATTCTTTATTTTTATTTATATCTAGAAAAAGTAAAATACAGTCTATATTGTGGACTATGCATTATCATCTGGTTATTTCTATTTGTAGTGCTGCCATTTCAATCAGACAGGAGTATTTTTGTTCTCACTATGATAGAGGCTTTGAGAAGAGGAGAAAAGGATGAGATGATAAATGTAAATCTCCTGGCACTAAAAGTTGTTTAAGTTAGATATGACTACATACTTACTGCAATTAATCCCTAGTCCTTGTAGAGAAATACAAGAAAACCCTTTATGTTCCTTCATGGAGTGACAGCCTGTTTGGCCCCTCATCCAGATTGTGATTAGTAAAGTATTTTAAGCATCATAAATTAGAAACGTAATGAATTTAGGAACCTTGTACAAGAAATTAAAATGAACGTTCCTAGAGCATGACTAAAGTCTCAGTTGAGATGACCTGGCTGTGGCTATACTGGAGAAGAAGACCGGCATGGGTGAACAGGTAGCTTTTCCTAAGGCTCCAGGAGAAAAAGAGAATCTACCTCCTGTGGAAGAAGGGACAGGCAACTCAGAAAGAGTACAAAGAGGTTGTTAGGATGTGCAGGGAGAAAATTAGAAAGGTAAAAGCCCAGCTTGAACTCAACTTGGCCACTGAGGTAAAAGGGAGCTAGAAACTCTTTTACAAATATATTAACAGTAAGAGGAGGACCAAGGAGAATCTCCATTCTTTACTGGATGTGGCTGGGAACGTGCCCACTGAGGATAAGGAAAAGGCTGAGGTTCTCAGTGCCTTCTTTATGTCTTTAAAAGTCAGGCCAGTTATCCTCAGGGTACTCAACTCTCTGACCTGGAAGTCTCAGATGGAGAGCGGAATAAACCCCCCACGATTCAGCAGGAAAAGGTCAGAGACCTACTATTCCACCTGGACTGCCACAAGTCCATGGGGCTGGATGAGATCCATCTGGGAGTGCTGAGGGAACTGGTGGAGGTTATAGCCAAGCCGCTTTCCATCGTCCTTCAGCATTCCTGGTCAACTGGAGAGATCCCAGAAGACTGGAGACTTGCCCATCTACAAGAAGGTTCGTAAGGAAGATCCGGGGAACTACAGGCCTGTCAGCCTGACCTCAGTGCCAGGGAAGGTGATGGAGCAGATTGTCCTGAGGGAGATCACGCGGCATGTGCGGGGCAACTGAGGGATCAGGCCCAGCCATCATGGGTTTGTGAAGGGCAGGTCCTGCTTGACCAACCTGATCTCCTTCTATGATCAAGTGACCTGCCTGGTGGATGAAGGAAAGGCTGTTGATGTGGTCTACCTAGACTTCAGCAAAGCCTTCGACACTGTCTGCCACAGTATTCTCCTGGAGAAGCTGGCAGCCCATGGCTTGGACAGGTACACTGTTTGCTGGGTAAGGAGCTGGCTGGAGGGCCGGGCCCAGAGAGTGGTGGTGAATGGAGCTAAATCCAGCTGGCAACCGGTCACAGGTCGTGTTCCCCAGGGGTCGGTACTGGGGCCTGTCCTCTTCAATATCTTTATTAATGGTCTGGATGAGTGCATTGAGAGCACTCTCAGTAAGTTTACAGACGACACCAAGCTGGCAGGAAGTGTCGATCTGCCTGGAGGTAGCAAGGCCCTACGAAGGGATCTGGACAGGCTGGATCTCTGGGCTGAAGCCAGTGGGATGAGGTTCAACAAGACCAGGTGTCAGGTCCTGCACTTTGGCCACAACAACCCCAGGCAATGCTACAGGCTTGGGGCAGAGTGGCTGGAAGACTGTAGAGGAAATGGACCTGAGGGTATTGGTCAGTGCTTGGCTGGACATGAGCCAGCAGTGTGCTCAGGTGGCCAAGAAGGCCAATGGCATCCTGGCTTGTATCAGAAATAGTGTTGCCAGCAGGAGCAAGGAAGCAATTGTCCCTCTGTACTCAGCCCTGGTGAGGCCCCACCTCGAGTACTGTGTCCAGTTTTGGGCCCCTCACTGCAAGAAAGACATTGAGGCCCTGGAGCGTGTTCAGAGGGCGACAAAGCTGGTGAGGGTTCTGGAGCACAGACCTTATGAGAAGCAGCTGAGGGAGCTGGGATTGTTCAGTCTGGAGAAGAGGAGACTCAGGGGAGACATTATCACTCTCTATAACTACCTGAAGGGAGGTTGTAGTGACCTGGGGGTCAGCCTCTTCTCTCTTTGTAACTAGTGATAGGACGAGAGGGAATGGCCTCAAGTTGCACCAGGGGAGATTCAGGTTGGACATTAGGAAATACTACTTTTCTGAAAGAGTGGTCAGGCGCTGAACGGGCTGCCCAGGGAGGTGGTGGAGTAACCAACCCTGGAGGTGTTCAAGGATCGTTTAGATGTTGTGTTGAGGGACATGGTTTAGTGATAACTGTTCATGGTAGGTGGATGGTTGGACTGGATGGTCTTGTAGGTCTTTTCCAACCTTGGTGATTCTATGATTCCATGAAATGACTTCTCTATTTTATTTTATTTCATTTTTTTGAGAGAAAAGGAAAATAAGGAAAGAGTGATTCCATAGGAATAGTGTGTAGCAGGGAGTTAGGGATTAAAACCATTTTTGTAACCTAACATGAAAAACTGATACGCTGTTCCATTATTCTGAATAATGGAGAGAATCACAAGTAATGCTGAAAGGGTAGTTTGAAGTCATACAAACAAATGAACTATCTGTAGATTAGAGAATTTCCTTTTTCATGAAGACACTTAAATTGTTAATTATCATATTAGTATTTGCTAAAGCTTTACTGAGGAAAGAAAGCGGTATGCAGTATGGTGAAAAGTGATATCCAATCCAGTGAGCCTTAACACTGTTGTAGAGGAACCTAATCTGGTCTCAGAAAATTACATACATAAGAAGGGAAATATGAAGGAAATAAAGTGCTTGATTTTACAGAGCTCATTCCATTAGGATTTGGAGAGAAGGAGCAGTCGTTTGAAAGACTATCAAAGTATTCTGCTCATATTAAATAGCAATATTAAATAGCTATATGAAAACAGACATTTTGCCTATCAGATTGCATTAAAATAACATAAGGCTAAATTTTAGTTAGCTTCACTCTAAACAGTCATTATGAAATTATTGTAAATCCTAGGTTTATTTCACTAGATACTCAGACATGCAACCACACTAATCAAACCGACTAGGAGCTTTTAAGAGCGTGTTTGCTTCTTAGTCTCACATTGATTATGTCAGTGCTAAGGAGAAAAAAAAAAAAAAAGGACGACTGTGTTCCTTATTCTATTTTGAACTTAACAATGGCTTTTTATGAGTAATCCTGATGCTATCTCTAAGACTTTCATAGTTTTAATGAATTTTTTGCCTCTTGCCAGAGAACAAATAGTACACAGCAAAGAGAGTCAATGTTTTTATCAGTTTCTTTCTCATTTCAATGATGCCATGTTAAACAGTAGCATCAGTTTCTTTTGCTTGTTGACTATCCTCTACTTTCACAACGTTCTACCAAGAACAGTAATAGCCACCAGTTTTAGGAAAGTATTAAACTACTATCAATAAATGAAGTCACTTTTAACAGTTCAGGTGGCCAGGTGGCCAGCTCTACCATTAACTTGAATAAGTATTAAGTTTTATTTCACAGTATTAGAAATATTTATACTATTTATAAATCTTGTAGTAAGGTTTTTTTAACTTTGTAATTTGAATTTTAGAAATAGAATAATACCTCTAAATTCCAAACTGTATGTGTTTGCAGACAGGATGCATCATCTCCTCGTTTTGGTTCATTTTACAAGGTGATTTTACTAAGTATGCTAATAAATTCTTGTTTGGCTCTCCTTGGGCTTGGAGAGGAACTTTTCTACCCCACAGATGAGACACTGGGATGCAGAATGGAAAAAAGTGATAAATTCTTATAAAAGGGAGTAGGTGGGCGTAGATGATTACATGCCTTCTGTATTCTTTGGGCAATGTTCTGGACAATGTTAAGGAAACAATCTGCACTCATAATTTATATCCTTTAAATCTTTAACTAAAAACGACACCGTCACTATTCTAGGATTACATCTATTAGAGATCCACCTAGATCTTCAGAACAACCTTCAACACTGTTCTTCGTTGGTGCAAAGCACACTCAAAAGTAGATGTTTTTGAGCTAATTTTCTTAACAGAGTCTTTAAAACTGAAACTTTTTTGTTACCTACTTATTTTCTCCATTACTTTTAATATAAATCTTTTTTTTTTAATGAAAAGAGTTTGTGTTTTCCAATTTCTTAAACAAGCATTTTCTTTTTCAATGTTTAATCTCTTTAATTAAACAAGACATCTTTTTCTCAACAAAAAATATGTTATAAAGAATATTGACAAGATATTTTAACAAGTGGCTCTATTTGCATATCCTCTAGCAAAAATAACTGGTTCAAGGAGAGTGAGATTATCCAAAGATGTAGGAAAAAGAAGTTTGCTGATCACAGTCAGGAAAAACATCCTCAAAAAACTTTTATCCTTAAAACACATATGTTGTAGGTTGTCATAAGTATCCATCTAAGGCCACTAAAAGCAGAAAGACATAGAATTTAATCAATCTTATTGATTTTAGGGACACACTCTAATCTTTTTTTTTTTCCCTGTGTGAACACTGTCCATTTTTCAAATTAAATTCATTACACTTTGTCCTTGTTAATATTGACAACAGTATTTAATTACTGGTTTTCATAAATTCTGCAATCAATATGTTTTTCCTCACACAGACATCTAATTAAAGGATATCTGATGGTTTGCATGTGTTTTTGTGCATCTATGAGTATATTCAAGTGTGATTAAGTAAAAATACTAAAAGCATACAGAGAGAATTGAAAAGTGCAAGAAATTGTGGGTTCAGATAGGGCCATTTTAATAGGAAAGGGAAAAAAAATAAAAGGAAAGAAAGGAAAGAAAAAAAAAAACTGATGACAGAAAAAAAAAAACAGTTAAAAAAAAAAAAAAAAAAAAAAAACAAAGCAAATGATGCACAATGCAATTGCCCACTAGGTGGCTAATGCCCAGTCAGTCCGCAAGTAGTGGCAGCCCCCACCTGGCCCACTCCCACCAGTTTTGTAGTTCAGTGTGATGTCACATGGTATGGGATGTCTCTTTCGTCATTTTGGGTCAGCTGTACTCATTCTGTCCCATCACAGTGCCTTGTGCACATCCAGCCTCCTCACTGGCAGAGCAGTGTGAGAAACCTGAACAGTCCTTGACTTACAGTGTAAGCACTGCTCAGCAACAACTAAAACATTTGTATGTTACCAACATTATTCTCATCCTAAATCCATAACACAGAACCATGCCTGCTACCAGAAAGAAAATTACCTATATCTCAGATTAAACCATGACATGGATGTGACTTGAAAATCTTTTAAGAACTTGGAAATCACCAGTGTTTATTTCATGTAGAACAAGAGTGAAAAAAAAAAGAAAAAGAAAAAAAGAAGCAAGCGGATAGCTTTGCCTTTGCCACTGGATTACTCTTGTGTAAATTAAACACATTCATAAAGGCAAATTTTCATGTCTAAGGCTCTAGGCTACCATTTGTGTTGTCTGATTTGCAATAAAATTATTTTCTTCATTGTGCCAATTACTTTCTGAACCACTTGCAATTGCTTCCAAATAGATCATTAGCCAAGTAACAATTACCTTGGGCAAAGAATTCCTCTTAACAGTGCCCAAACTATTTGGCTGATGGAAGCAGTGATACTTGTTAACTGAAATTGCAGATTAGAGAGAGATCTTTAACAAGAGACTTAGTATTTCAAATGTAATTTCAGATGTATTTTTTTCAGGTGTAATTTTTGTTTCCGGGCATGTTATAATTTCAGTATTAGTGAAATGAGATTAGCATTAGTACTGAATCATTTGTTTTGGAATATTTGATATCCTCTAAACTGAATACATCAGGTACTGGTTACCTGCAGTTTTATTTTAAGACCTTTGATTTTTATATAAGGACAGTAATTATAAGCCTAGGTAAGTGCTAAAAAACCACAGTCTTAAATTGAAAAAGAAGTCTATTGACCTACTATTTATTAATATTTTACTGTTCAATTATGGGCAGTTATTATGTACAATAATACTACTAAAGAATCAGTGGATTCCTGTTTAAGGAATCAGATGCAGTAACGAGCAGCTGGAACTTAAGACTCTGTTGCTGTTAGTGGATCTGCTAGTAATAAATCACTTCATGTCATTTCCTATCTTTTATAAAATAATATTTTATTTGGTCCTGAATACAAGAGGTATCAGTAATAATATGCTTTTATCCCACATCCCTGTAATATTTTGTCATTGGTAGTAATAGGCTAGAGGATTTGTACACAGTTTGAAAGGCCTTGGTACTAAGGCATTGCTCTGTCTGAACTTGTCTTGACCTGCTTGGAATTTGTTTGCTTGGTTTAGCAGAAACAACAATTTTAATTTTGTCCAAGTGAAAATGGATGATTTCTTAAAGTCTTCCTTTACTTTGTAGGTTATAGACATAATTTTTATGAAGGTACCTGGAACAAGAGCACATTTTTTATGCATTCTGTGTAGAAATTGATATTTACAACTTTAACAAAATTATGTAAGTACAGGGAAATACAGAACCATTACAAGAACAGAGGCCTTGAGAAGCAGCAACACAAGTTGTGCTTTGGAGGAGAGCAGGCATGGGAAGATGAGACAGTGAGACAAGATATAAAGTCACCCCATAGTGACTAGCAATAAGCAGTTCACAGAACTACCTAGAACTAATTAAAACTGTTTTTGAGAAGTAACAAAGAAAGCAAAGTAATATTATATAAGATGCATAAAAGACACAATAAATTCAGAAGTAACATGGATCTGCAGGCTGTGGACAAAGAGGTAAATCAGTGTTAGCAAACATTTTAAAGAAGGTCACAAGTGAGTCCCATAGCAAGAGAAAATAAGCCACCAACATAAATATCGCACCTTCGACCAGGCAAAGGACCCCACATGTGGACAGATGACTTGCGGAAAGATACCTACAGCTGCTAATAGACCTTTCTTACCACTGACTTTAGGGCTCATAGGAGCAATGGAAGAGTGAATATAAGGTGTCAGTGGTTTTGGGACTGGTTCAGCCCAGTTCCATGACTAAATGGGGCAGAGGGACCCACCGGCCCATGCCCCTGGAGAAGGGGAAGGGGGAAAAGGGGGAAGGGTAGGGAGATGGGCTTAAGAACAAAAAAGTGGCAACGAGCTGAGGGAGAAAATTAATTTACTAAATAAAGATAGCGGAATGCAAGATAACACAATATACAATATAATTGGAACTGAAGTTAATAAATCAAATAAATGAGAGTGTCCAAAATCGAAGCCCTTACTCTAATGCTGAAGGAGAGACGGCTAGGGAGTACACACCACAGAGATGAGCAGTAGAAGAAGGAACAATCTCATGACTTACAAGCTGTTTTATCTTTCCCTCTAAACGGAAAACAGAAATGGAACAGTGAAAGTCTTCTGGGATATATAGTTCTCTTCTGAGAACTAGGTACGCAGAAATATCAACAGTCCACGGAACTGGAGCATTAACTCTTTAACTCTCAGTGCGCTACTTGATATTATGATGTGGAATACCGATAGCAAAAATCATAAAACCATGACATAAGGCCAGGAAAAGAGGAAGAAACTAGATAATAAATAACTTTATTAATTATTAACTTTATTAACTTAACTAATTTTAACTTAATTTTCATTAACTTAAAAGTTTGTTAACTTTTTATTATTTTTGATATTTTCTATATAAAAATAATTTTTATATACCTATATATTTCTGTAATAGATCTGAATTTTTGGATTAAACTCTTACTATTTCAGTTATACTAAAAATATATATTTTGGATATATATATATATAATGTGTTTGGATGGTTTTCCGTAAACAGGACTCTAAGTGTGACAATAGTTGAAATAAAACTTTTTTTAATTAAAAAAAAAGTTTTAAATCTTTTTTTAATAATAAGACCTAATAACATAATAATAAATAATAGAGTAATAATTCCTTTGTAATCTGTACTATTTTCTTCTATCTTGCATTTTTAAACAACCCACTTTTTAAACACTACAGAGATATACACTAAGAATTAAATAGGAACAGAGCCTGAGACTTTGTAATTGCTATGAGCTTTAGCACTCTTCTTATTTTAGACATAATTACTCCACTTCCATTTCCATTTTATCTGAGAAAACAGGCACATCAGCTGGCCATCTGCCAAATTACAATTAAGAAGGAAAAGTAAGTATCACTAATCTACATGTCACTCTCCTGAATGCATTGACAGGGACTCCAGAAAAGATGTCCCTGAACTCTTCATTTTGCCTAGATATTCCGGAAGACGGGAAAATTTCCTCCAAAAATTATTACTAGCCTGACTGTGTAGCTCCTGGCCCTCCTGCTGTACAGATTATACTATAAGGTTATGGTACCTCACTATGAAGTTCCACCCTTAGGCAAGGAAAGAAAAGTATTATGTATTCCTCTCTTGAGGACCTGGCAGCCTTCAATTCTTTCAGTGTAATGCATTAGCAGAAATCCCTACCCATCCCTTCCTCTAGGGCGTGGGTAGAGTCACAGAGACAGGAGGTTGTGACTGTTTATGAAGCCCACAGTTTCTGGGGAAAAAAGGCTGCTCAATCTAGCTGTTGTACTTTGAGGTTCACATTTCTTTTATTCATATCTTGGGGGAAACTGAGACACTTTGACGTTACTGTAATGTTATTTTTGATTTTTTTCTTTTTTTAATTTGCATAATTATCTCCTGTAATATTGAAAATTTGGATAGAAACTGGGTCCAAAAATTGATTCAGAAAAGAGTTTCTAAGTCCTTATTTTGCTGTTCCCATTAATTTCCAGGCCAAGCATTGAAATTTGTTGATTAAGAAATGTCAAACAGTGATTCATTTTAGAGTATAATATAATAGTACATAATATTAAGATAGCATAACATAGTATAACATAGTTTTAAAGAATTATAACTAATAAACTATTCTAGCATAAAGCACATGATATTCTTAATATCACTGAAAAAACTTAGTATGTGGCCAATAGGTTAACGGTGAATCCTATCATCTACAATGCAAATTGGATGGAAAAATCTAAATATTATACTTCAAATATATCCTTGTATTGAGTTTAACCCGATCCACTAAGTTTAATGTAGTTACATTTGAATAATTGCCTTTCAGCTAATGTTGTTTGATCCTTTGTCAGTGTTTTTCAAAGTCTGCTGGAACTTCTGTCTACCTGTTACTAGAATGTGTATATCTAAAGAATACAGTACAGTGAATCACACACTTTTGTGCCAACAGCTGTAAAAAAATTATAGAAAGGACAGTAGTAAAATAATATTCTGTATTTTAAATAGAAATGCGCAGAAGAAACATTCCTCTCATAGAATACAGCTTCATATAGATTACCTTTTGTCTCTTCTTCAAGTCTCTGATTTTAATTTCTGTCTAAGGTTCCAAGTAATAATTATGAGATGCACAGAATAAAATACAAGAATTTGCAGACACGTAGGTGCCACTTTGATGGTTATATTTAAATTTTTAGGTGCTTCCACTCTCAGTTCAGTAAGCATATAATGAACACACAAAACAAAGCAACTGACATAAATTTATATTTTTTATAAAATATATATTTTCAATAATTCAAAGGCTCATTTAATTTACAATGAAGATATTAAGTCCATTAGAAATTCAGATATCTGTGAGTATTAATTGGGTAAGAATTGGATAAAACTAATATCTCCAAGACAGATAATTTCAAAATAAGGTGGTAAGTTAGAAGATTAATACAAGCTTATCCAGGCTGTTTTCAGAATATCAAGATAGCATATATATTTGTACATGCATATATACGTAATATAACATATTATGTATTAATATATTATTATCATATTATATAATGCTAATATATATTTGTATTTATGTATTTTTATAAATGTTTACTATATAATTTATACCATTAAATATAATGATATATTGTTATAACGTTATATTTATAATGTACATTATATCATTCCCAAATTTGTGTGCTGACAACCAGGCTTTATTCAGAAAAGCTCTCTGATTTTGAGAAGTAAAGGAAAAAAAAAAACACTTTAAATTGACAAGTATTCATAACTGAACTGCAATATTTAAGGAACAAGTTAAGGAGAGGTTTGTCAGACACCTTAGTTCTTGTAATATCCTAATACATTTGAGGAAAAAATAAAACAAAGTACCTTATACATTGTGAGATTTTTCATTTTTTCAAATGGGCAAATAATTATAAGTAAGAGAAAAGTGATAAATATTATATCCTTTTGTTCACCTCCACTTCAAAGACAAATTAATTTTTGCTCACTCAAATTTAGGAATTATTTCATCTGCATTCTCCCTTTCCCTGTTCCTGTCCCACCTCAGTGGAGTCAGTCTGGATCACAACACGCTTTTCTTCATAGTCTTATTCTACCTAGTCACCAGTAGTTTGCCTTTGGATTTCATCCACAGGCAGGACAGCATCCCTGCTGAAATAAAACAAAGAAATGCTTTTGTAAATGGGTAGATTTAAAGAAATGTTCCAATCAGTAATGAGGACAGAACTGTTAGAGATATCACATCTCACTCTCTACACATGACTTTCAGCATTTTCCTCCCTGCAGCTTAAGGCAAAACTCAATGTCTTGCCATAAAAGCATAAATACAGTGGACTTTCAAGGCTGCTCTCTCATTCTCTTAAGAATGTTAGAAGAAAATATTAATTCTTTAAAAAATGCAACAATTGTTAAAAAAGTCCAAATAAATCTCGGAGTTCTTCATAGTTGTTTCCAGATGCAGAAAGGAATATTGGATATTGCAAGACACCTACAGAGCTATGAGGAGATGTCTTTAAATGAAAGCATTTGAATACAGCACTATAATTTTCTCTTTAAACTTAACAAAATTTTGTAAGGTTTTCCATTATGGCCATCAGCAGGAACATCAGTAGTTACATAACATGTAGGATATACATGCATAACATTTTAGACAGGCTTCCCTCCAGAATGAGTCAGTGAGAACATTATCAAGTCTAAACATTTCTACAACCATTTTGATTTATGGAACCAGCTAGTCAGTCCCGTCAGACTTTAAACATGAGCACTACAGAGATAAGTTATGGGACACTTATTAAACAAGGTAATAAGGAACAGCCCATGAAGTGACTCACAGAAAGAGCCATAAGCAAGAAGATGAAATTTAGTCAAGTCCCATAGTAATTTAAAGGTTGATTCAGCTCACCCTACAGTAGACATACACCTCCAACTGACCTTGAATTTACTTTGAGATTCTATTAAGATTGTTTGCAATGCACTGGAAGGTTTCGGGTGCATAGTAGGGAAGGTTCATTGCAGGAAATTTTTCCAGTTTTTATGAAAAAGTATTCCTGTTATTTACTATGTCAAAAGCCAGCATGAAATATTTGCAACAGTTCCAGAATTAAACAAACTTTCTACTCAAATCATTCCAATGGAGAACATCTATAGATCAAGTAGTTTGATACTTTGAAATAAATGTTCAAATTAGTGTATATGTTATTCTAAGCTGTGACATCTTATATAAAGACTAATATGATGGTTGTCCTTTGAAGATTGGACACAATATTTCTGCACCATGGAAAAAAAATCCAAAGATTTGTGAATATTTAATGAATCATTGTTAAAGTTTGTGGATTTTTTAATTTTTTTTCCCAAAGGTGACGAAATACTTTATTATCTTCATAATAAGTTGGAGCTGATAAATTATTATAGTAGTTTTCATAAAATAATGAAACAAGAGTACTCTGAAACACACTGACAAGGAAAAAGGTAGAAAGCAGTTTCAACTAATCGCTGAGCTTTGATTTGTGCACAAAGATACATAAAATACTGAAAAAAATGGTAAATCATTAAATCATTTAACAAGAATGTTCACAATTTTGTACTAAGAAAATTTTCTTCTACAATCTTAGGGATACTATGCTCAAAGAGCATAATCAAGTCAATAAAGTTAATGGAGTCTAGACTACTATTAATCTTAACAGCCATTTGCTCTTTATTGTCTATAAATGTAAGTTCAGTACAGCACATAGACTCCTGAATTTTAGTGCTCTAATATGGATCCCAAGCTAAAACTAGAACCACTAAAACTAGGTATTTCTAGACATTCACTAGACAAATATGCACAGAATTCTCTGTCTCAAATTTGTGCTTCAATTCCAACTAGTAATGGAAAAACATTACAGAATTTTCTGTTGTTTTGCTAAAAATATAGCTACAAGAATAAAATCAAGCAATATATCAACAGGTTATGATGTTACTTTTTCAGTAACTGTATAAATAAACCACATTTATAATCATTTTTAAAATCTCCTTTTCCAAATTTCGAATTTATTTAACAATCTGAGACTGAGATACAATATAATAGTTTTAAGATATATTATTCCATTTACATCTTTCTGATTCTTGTTACCCTTAGATTTCCATGCATAGAAGCAGTGTAGTACTTCTTGGACCATTTTTCTGTCATTTTCTTTCAGAACTGTGGTTTGATTGCTGTCTTAGCACATTGGGTGATGATGATTTTTTGCTACATTTCTGTTCTTTTTTTAAAAATTTTTTTTGCCTGTGTCTTTCTGTGGCATTTAACAAGGTCTTCTTAGCCTTTCAGGTTCAATGAGCATGTGAAAGTTGCAGCAATGTCAGTATCCAATCTTATGTCTTAAGAAACAAAGGAAATTGAGGTGGTTAGGGGCTGCTGGGCAGCAGAGAGCTATTACTGTAAAAAAAAGTAATAATAACCTTGGCTCACTAAAGAAGGTAGCAAGAGAATATAGAACTCAGATCACAGCTGAGCAAAGAAATATTGACTTCCCAAAAATTAATAGTACATGCAAAACATAGAAGCTTTCTCAAAGTAGTTCAGAGACCGAATCAGTCGTACAAACATACTAGGAGCCAACTAAATTAATGATATGAGATTATTTTGTTACTGTAACATTACAGGATTTCAGATTGCAGAAAGACAGCCTGATAGATCATTTTTCTTTGGCTCTCTTCCTTTATGTTACCTTTGAAACTTGCTCAATGTTACTTAAAAAGCTAAATCATACGATGTCTAAAGTGGGACATCAGTTGAGAGACTGCATGGAATTAATGAATGTAATTTTAAGAATATGAGAGACAACTACCATCGACAAAGTATTTGCTGACTGAATTAAACATGTAATCGTAGGAATTAAAATCGTAGGAAGAGGACCAAAAAATGTAAGAAAAAAATGTATGTATTTGTAGACTGCTAAGTGTTTTTTATCAAAAAATGATATAAATGTGTTTGCCTATGCTATCGTCTGTTAGAAATCGTCACAGCAACAGAATCAGGAAAGACCACTTATTATAAATTCCTGCAATAACTCTGTAGTAGAAGTAGTTTCATTGTAGTGAGTAGCAGTTTCATCCTGTAGAAATATGACACAGCTCTACACTTCAGTGTTGTTTTTCTACTGGCAAAAATGATTTTGCCTCTTACAAAGAACAATGTCAGTCAGTAACTTAAAATGAAACCTGTTAATATTACTGTGACAAGGAAAAGATTTCAGCTGTAATGACAAAAATGTCTGCTTATGTTGGACATGGCACAAGTAGACCACTGAATAGCACACTCCTCTGTTTCATACAGAGAAACCCTTTAATGTGACATAATGTACTGCAGAGGTCAGGATTCCAGCTCCTATCTTCTTACATCACTTTATTTCTAAGATTGTAGAGCAGCTACCAAATGTGACTGTAAAAAAAAATAAACAAACAAATAAAACCAGAAAGCTTTATTTTAAATGTGAAATAAATTGAAAGATCTGGAGTCTGTTTCACATTGTAAGAACATTGTCTATCCATAACATATTTAGTCCAGAATAACCATTTCATTAAGGCACTGAGAAACAAATTGTTTTACTCTGTTCACTCTGAGTGAGTGTTCCTCACTCACTCAGAATTCTATGACTGACCTGTTTTTTTTAATATCATACATCTTATTTAATGTGTATTTGACATTTGGGTAAATTCTGCCAGGGGAATTTTTGGTTGTCAGTGCCTTTAGCCATTCAGAGCTGGCTTTCCAGTTCACACATTTCACAAGAAATACCAAAGGACAAAAAAGGACATTTTGACTGCTGTAAATGGGAACCTAAATGACCTACTAAGTAAATATCTCTCCTTCTAGGGACACGGCTTATTTCTAAGTTCGGAGGCAATGTTCCCATAGCCACTATACTGAATGCTTGTGTGACGTTACCTCTTTTGTGGTAATACTAAACAAAGTGTATTTGATTTAATTTGATATGAATGTAGAAGTACGAAAAATCTTGTCTTCTGATTTTCCCTTTTATCTCTGCCTGTGTAGCTGCAGTCTTTCTCTTGGTAAATCATTTTTCTTTTTGTCAAAAAACTATGATAACAACTAGATGAGAAAAGATATATATATTCCAATCAGAATAGAAAGGCCTGTTGAGAAGATTCAGATTTAGGGAAACAAGGATGGGAGGTGAATCATGAGAATACTGCGTCTGAATAGGAAAGTGGTGATTTTAATGCTAGTGATTTACTTATTTATTCTAAAGTTTTAAGCTTCCAAATAATAATGAAGGATTTTGTCACCTATGAAAACAAAACAGATGTAGGAAGAATCTAGACGTACAGTTTTATAAGAAATTAATAAAAAGGTGATTTTTCCTCCTTAGAAAAATGAGTAACTACATCTTCTTTTCAAGCAATTTAAGTTGAATATATCGTAGTTTTATTTTATTGATGTAGATTTCCAACGATGAAATCCCAGGCTTAACAAATGTTAAGGCTAAACATTTATATTGGTGAGATTTTTCCATATCTATATTCCTACTGACTTACTATTTCTTACATATGTCCACTCATCACATGCATTTTTTTGCCTTTCTCTTTGAATTAGCTAATCTGCAAAATCTTTATTACACAGAAAATCTTATTCCTCTAATATACTGCTGTTGTATACAGCATGCTACCTTAATTATCTGAATGCTTCCTCTCACTGAAATTTATCATGATGCTGAAGAACAAATTCATTGTGAGTGAATCCTAGATGAATGACAATTTCTATAGTGAACTTTTGGCTCAAAGTTAAATTTACAGGAATAAAGGCTATCCTAGTTCCATACATACAACGGAAACAGTCATAGTATCTTCTCCATAATAGTCTATACTTGTTTTATTTTCTTTTTTTTTTTTCAGATAATTGATCTAACCTGTAGCTTTGTAATTATTAAACACTATTTGCTGTTATCATTATTTTCATTTCTTATTCAGTAATTGATGATCTATAATCTATTTCACTTTTTAAGTTTTCATATTATATCACTGGATTAAAAAACAATACTGTATATTGCAACCATTGAGGAGAAAACAGAGATTCAGTACAATGCTGATAAATGTTGAGTGAAATATCATCTAAACTGTAAAGCATATAACTTTTTGTGAAGGGATGAGACAACACAGTGATTTATCTTTTGCTCCCAAATGCTCTTTCTGCCCCCTTTCTGAGTTATACTGAGTTTCTCCTGCTCATCTAACAAGTTCAGATAGTTAATCAAACTTTGGATACTTGGTCACTGTTTCTCTAAGCCTCTTGATTTGGAAATTTGACATAAATTGTGCGCATCTTGCATTCCTCACTAACCCTTTTCTGGGGGGAAAGACAGGGTTTTTGGGGATTGTTTTATGTTTTTTTTGTCACATTCTGTTTTTTTTTTTCCTTGTTTTTAATGTTCTTGAGCAAATATATAGTACAAAAATATATTAAGAGAACTCTTGCAGAACACAAGCTGCTTCTGATCTCACTTACATTTAAGGGAAGAGAATAAGAATTTGTCATCAGAAGCTCTAACATAATGATCAAATGAAGATAAGATATTGATTATAATGAGAACATTGTAGGATCTTAAGAAACCCGCTTCATTTCCAGAGCTATTTTCATTCCATAATACCATTGTTTTGGAGTATCTACCTGTTTGGTTTTTTTTGTATCATCTACTGCTCTCACATATCCTAATGCTTCTTTTTATACTTAGAATTTGACATGTGAGGTAAACAGATTTCAGCCTGAATACATAACAGCATGCTGCAATCAGGTATGGCCTAGACAAGTATCAGAGGGATAGCATTTCAGGCACAGCTCACTCCTCCTTCCCATTGTTGCTTCTCAGATGAAATATCAAAATATCAAGCCCTGTAGCTACTTATTCGGTTGTTTCTCTACTTCCACCTCCCTCCATATTGCTTAGATATACGGTATATTGCTCCATATAGGCTTAGATTTGAAAAGGAGAAAACCACAATTTATGACAAATTATTTGAGGAAAAATGCAGGCAAGTATTTTTGCTTCTTTATCTTTATTGGAATATCTTTAAATAAATTTTATTCACTATTGTTTTATTCACTTTTTTTTTAATCAAAATTAGAATATGATTGGAATTTTCTTCATCATAATACAACAGTCAGTATAATTAGTAAATGACTTAGGAATCACATGAACAATAAAATAGTATTTGTCTTATTCTCTGTACGCGCATTGTTTTTCTCAAAAATATATCTGCTCCGTGGAGTAAAAAAGGAAAGCACATGAAAGGTGACATATATAACATTCAGTGTATCATCATAAATTAATCTAAGTCGTTAGGGTAAGCCCATTAGATCACTCTGCATGGACAAAACTCTCTATTTCCATATAATAAACGAATCCAGTACCAAGAGGCACGTACAAAAGCAATCAGGATTGTGCAGTGGTGCTTTTCCACGGCATCAGGGTAGTCACAAGTCATTTTTTCAACCCATCAATCAGCAGGAAACTATGAGAAAAAGAAAGTGGAAATGAAAAAAATAGATATATTTTATCAAATAATCAAGCATGAAGAGGAAGAATAAATTAATTACCTAATTGATCACATTTTTATTTTTAATTCATTCTTTTCTCCCATCTTTCAAATACAAAAGGTTTACCTTTTTATGTTACCAGCTAAGTTTATATTTCCATGTGAGGTGATGATGCTGTCTTTACAGCGATATTTGCATTTGTTTATACTTGAGATGCCAGATAGGAGTTTGCTACTAGTATAAAAAAAAAAAAAAAACTGTAAGAAACTTTCAGATGAAAGGTTATATATGTTGTTTCTTGTGCTGTTTTAGTGGTATGGCAAAACTCACAGAGAAGGATAAAATGCAGGAAGAAAGAAAAGAAAGGAGTATTCTACTCCACAAGTCAAAATCAACAGGTATTTTATATGATTTTTGGTCTTCTGAATGTTTTTCATATAACCTTAAACATGTTTAGTAGTTTCTCTTTCTTCTCCTTTTTCTTTCTTCTCTTATTGACATTTATACTTCTGTATAATGCATGAATAACAAACATTTTAAGCAACGTTTATGAATCTGTATGACAGTATGACAAACGATTTCCTCCAGGAATTAAAGACAAAAGTCATAATAATTGGTGAGCACATAATGTTTTTATAAAACATTCATAATTAGAAGAAGTGTCATATATTTTTTCTTTTATCTTTTTAAAATAGCACATTTGGACTCTGCTTTTAGCTCCTAGATGATCAGCTTTTAAACAGAATGCTCCTGAGTATATTGTCTTTTCTCATACTAAGAAGTGTGCCCTCTTTTCCTCCTTCATTATTTTTTTAATCTTTTTTTTTACAACATGTCAAATTTTATTTTCTGTTATCATTGCATTCCTGCTTTAGACTATTTTGTTCTAACTTATGTCCTCCTGTCCTATCATCTTTTCTTCCTTTTTTTATACAATATGTCTTGACTGCTGCTTGCCTGCCCTATTATCCATCTCCTGTCACCTCAGATCTTTGTTTCATCATTTTCTTTCTACTCTTCATATTTCCACTTTTATATCTTGTTTTCCCTTTCTAAAGGAATATCTCACCACTTGGTACCATTGCCTGCATTTTTCCTCAAATAAAGATCCTTTATTCTGGCTCTACATTCATCAGAGCTTTGTCACTTGTATTTCTCTTCTACTGCCCAGTGTTGTTTTTTTTCTACTCTACCATTTAATTAATATTTGTAAATGTATGATGATCTACTTTCTGCAGTTTGAAAAACAAGGACATTCATGAACATCCATTCATCTCACCTATTTGTCTACAGTGTAAATTATTACAATTTTTTTGATCACTTCATGCTCCTTTTACAGCTAAAAGCAGAACCTATGGAACAAATACACGGTAGACAACTCAGATGCAAATATTCATAATGAGTTTTCCTTTTCTGCAGGTGTGATTTCTTGATTTCAGAGTTTTCTGCTTTCAGAAATGTACTTTGAATGAGGAGAAATACCCAACATTTGTTGCTTGTAAGCTTATAAGTCAAGGGACATTTCTGCATAGGACTATTCTCAATTAAAACCATATCTGTAAAGTATTTTCCATGAAGTTAAGTAGTACCAGCACAGACATCTCTACACAGCATAACAGATCTTTAGTCTCATGTTTTTGGTCTTCTTTTTCATTCCAGTATGCACAGAGTTGTCTCAGTCCTCTGCGTTTGGGACACAACTGATGAGGTCACTACATTTCTGTAGACTGCTGAAGTTTTCTTTCTTTCTAAAAGGATGTTAAAAGAAATTGTGAGCTGGTATGTTTCTGTATGTTGTAGTTGTATTGTCACACAAAATCAAGTTGTGGTCACATACTCTGGAAATTTAGAAGCTCTCCCAAGTCTGCTAATGTAGGCACTGTTCACACAGAGGGCAAAGATTGTTGTAAATTTTTGTATACATTTTTAGAACTTTAAGAAAAGAAACACTTTAATTTCTTTTGGACCTGGTTTACAATGGATTGTAGTCTGCAATTAGCTACACCAAAATTATGTATGTTTCAGGGAGCTTATAGGCAACATTACTTGAATCATGGATTAAGTTTTCAGAATCTCTTTCATACACCTATATCCTACTTCACTCTTTTCATAGATGCCAAACTGTAAAAATAATGCTGCAGTGGTGCAAAGAGCTATCTTAATTTCATTTTAAGAAGAGTCTACCTAAAGGTGCTTACATGCTGCTTCTAATTGAGCATGCATTTCTCTATAATTATTCATGCTGGATAACTATGAATTTATGCAAAAAGGATTAGGAGATGTCTCACTTGGTGCATAGTTGCAAGGATATATTTTCTGGCCTACTATTTATATATAGCTCTGAAAAAAAAAACACTGTGGCAGTTCTTTTCTATTTTCTTGATCGGTTTAGAAATATATGTGTTCGGACATTTGAGTGTAAATGCCATATATGTATGAATACATAAACATGAATTAATAACATGCAACCTCAAGCTTTTAACTGAAATGTCTAACTTACAAAGCAAGGGGGCTGATTTATCCTGTAGTACTAAGGTTCAGGAAATAAGCACATAAATATTTACATTATAGTTTGAACAGAACAAAATTTTAGTATTTTCTGTTTTCTAAAGTCTCTCTGGGAATGATTGGCAGTAAGTGACTATTTGAATACACCCAATCCATTATAATTAATTAATTAATTAAATCGTTTTAGTTTTGTAATAGTCAGTTACCATATGTTCCTTAAACCAGTGTGCAAAAAGTGTTTTTTGACTGAAGTCACACAGTAGGCAGAACTCAAACAATCTAGTAAGCACTAGATTCTGTATCCCTGTTGGTAGACCATACTGCATCCTAATTATGACAGATGGGTAAACAGATAAGAAGTGATATTTAGTAGTGTATTTATGTATGTTGCAATGCATGTCAGCATTTGTAATAAAATCAAGAAGACCATTAGGAATATTCTGACTTTATACTAGTCAACAGATCTAGTTTATAATTTATAGTGATAGAGATGCTTGAGTTTTGGGTTATAATGAAACACAGAATATCTCAAACCTGCTAACCACATGAGAAAAACAAAATAAAAATAAAAACAAACAAAATAAAAACTCTTAAACTTAGAAGCTGCTGGCAATCTAGGTTCACATAAACCTTTAAATTCTACTAGTTCAGGGCTCATTCAGGAAATTCAGTTGCTGCAGTCAGTATATTATACAAAGCACATTTTTCTCAGCATCAACTGAAACTTGCTTTGTAATTGGCAAAGCAATGATGAAAGTAAATGACATCCACTGTCCACACTGTATGGTACTTTCTGACAGTTTTTCAAGATTATATAACTTCTCTTGTCATTTATTTGAAAGCTTAAGGAACAGTTATTGAAAAAGCTGCCAGTCTGTTCCGTGTCACAAAGAGCCCTAAATTTACATATCTGAAAGGGAGAAATTCAGATAGTACTGAAGGCTGAAATTAACAGTTACACAGTGCATGTGTAGGGAATATACAATAGAGAAGAAAGTGTTTTATTTTTTGCTGGTAAATTAAACCATTTATTTAAGAACTCATTTAAAAATACTATTTCCCGATCACTCTGAAGTTCTGTGAATTTTTACAGAACAACATAACTAGTTGTAGCTTCTTCGGACAGGTTATTTGGACTAGTTATTTGAATTAGTTATATCTTCTTTGGACAAGTATACAGTCATTAATATACAAATACAGGCTGGGCAGAGAATGGCTTGAGAGCAGCCCTGAGGAAAAGAATTTGAGGCTGTCAGTTGATGAAAGACTCAACATGAGATGGCAATGTGCGCTCACAGCTCAGAAGGCCAACCACATCCTGGGTTGCATCAAGAAAAGTGTGACCAGCAGGTTGAGGGAGGTGATTCTATTCCTCTACTCTGCTTTCATGAGACCCCACCTGGAGTACTGCTCCCAGTTCTGGGGCCCCCACACAAGAAGGACATCAAGCTGTTGGAGGGGGTCCAGAGGAGGGCCATAAAGATGATCAGGGAATGGAGCACCTCCCCTATGTGGACAGGCAAAGAGAGCTGGGGGTCTTCAGCCTGAAGAAGAGAAGGCTCCAGGGGGATCCTGTAGCAACCATCCAGTACCTCAAGGAGGCCTACGGGAAAGCTGAAAAGGGACTTTTTATAACAGCATATAGAGATAGGACAAGGGGAAATGGTTTTAAACTGGAAGAGGGTAGATTTAGGCTAGATATTAGGAAGAAATTCTTTACTGTGAGGGTGGTGAGACACTGGAACAGGTTGCCCAGTGAGGCTGTAGATGCCCCCTCCCTGGCAGCATTCAAGGCCAGGCTGGATGGGACTTTGAGCAACTTGGTCTACTGGGAAGTATCTCTGCCTATAGCAGGGGGGATGGAACTAGACGATCTTACAAGTCCCTTCCAACTCAAATCATTATGATTCTATGATTAATTAAATGCATTTTTATCAGATTTTTCAAAATTATTAAACAAGATTGTGAATTGCACATTATAAAAATCTTATTTTCATTAAAGAATCTACCTTTGTTTCCTCTGCCAACCTGTGCTGAACCTGTCATTGTTAATGACATTCAAAAATTATATTTTCGGAATATAGCTTGAAGGGTGATTTCAACAGGAAAACTAGGACATACAGCACTAACTTGCAGTACGCTGTATCACTGGATATCTTTCTATTATAATATCTCATAGAAATTCATAACGATCAGTTAAAAATTTGTTAAGTAGCTGCTAAGGTGTCAATAATAATTTTCATACAATTATGAAAGGATCCCCACACAATAAGTGACTTTTAATAGCTTCAAACAAGGATAAGTGATAAAGCCAAGCTCATCAGTTTTCAGTTAGCTAGTGAAACTATCTGACCTGATCTCACCTTCAGTTATGTTTAAATATATGTGCTAACATATAAGCAACAAATATATTTATATTTTTAAATGATAACTAATTTAATTTAATGTCAGAAACCCTTTACTCTGACAAATCTCAGCACTGCATTATGGTGCACAGTATGACCTATGTCAGTTATAACTATATCAAGGAACAGAACTAAAGTAACAGAGTGACAAGAGCTGAAGTAAACAGTATTTGTCTTCAAAGAAAAGTTTTCAGGAAAAAACTATTATCCGGATGGTATCTTTCAACTCTTATTTGTAGTTTTAAAAGGTTCACTTCTGTCTTGAGTTTTTGTTTTCTTTGCTTAGCAAATATCAAATTATTTTCTTATATTTTCTTCTAGAGAAAAAGAAGAAATGGAATTTTTCAAAAAAGTATCACCCACTAAAAATTAAACTTTGTGTCATAATGTAAAAATAGAAATATGAAAATCTCTACCTCTAGTGACATTAAATCTTATTTGTCCCATATGAATAGTATTTGAAAGCTTTAAAACATTGTCATGGTTTTACGATTTTCGGTTATTGGTAGTCTGCATCATAACATCATGTAGTGTATGTACCTGGTTCTTAGAAGAGAAGGACTACTACATTCCCCAGGGGACTTTGCTCCCCTGTTACTGTTTTCCGGTCAGAGGGAAAGATAAAAACTCGCAGATCACAAGACCTTGTTCTCTTTCCGCCCATCTCTCGTCCCGGCAGCATCTCGCTCCCCAGCCGTCTCACCATCGGTATTAGAGTAAGGCCTACCTTAATTTTGGACATTCTCTCTCTCTCATTGTAGTGGATTTATCAGCTTAAATTGTAATTATATTGTATTATAGTGCGTTATTTTGCATTCCAATATCTTATTTAGTAAATTAGTTTGTTTCTCCCCAAAATGTTGCCACTGTTTTGCTCTCAGGCCCATCTCCCTACCCTTTTTTCTCTTTTCCCTTTCCTGGGGCGTGAGTCTGTGGGCCCCCCCGCCCCATTCATCATGGAACCAGGCCGAACCAGCCCATAAACCGCTGACAAACATATATATATACATGGTAATGACATCAAAGAAATAAGATGTTCATTAATATAATAGTATTAAAATACAATGAAATGTTAACAGGAAAAGAGGAAGAAGAAAGGATTTCTGAGGAAAATAATTTTGCTTGCAAAAAATTAGGTAAAGTAGAAAAAATTATGAACAGAGAAAGTTCACATATTCTTAACTGGCAAATTGGCAGGTGTTCTGCTTTACAACCTTTTTATGACTCACCAATATGTTAGCACTACTGCCAAAGACAGATGGACGAAAATGCCAAGCATATGTAAAGAAGGTCGACAGCAAAGATTCTTAAAGAAAGAAAATGCAATGTTCTTGCTAACATTTTTATAGCACTCTGTACTGTACAAGAATTTGGCTTCTTAAGATGGCTAGGAAGAAAAACCTGAATACAGTGTCACTGCCATTTTATGCAGCATAAAGAAAAGCTGACTGTATATTAGCTATTGTTTCAATTTCTTTTCCTGCTTCTCTGAGTTATTAGTTCTGAACAAAATTACAAGAGGAAGTTTCTTTATGACTCTCCATCTTACAGGTGTCAAATGATATCATAAACATATATTTCTGAAATATGTAACATAGAATTTTAATTTCTGTCTACTGGTGGAATTTTAATAGCTAAATTGCAGTACTTTTATGAAGAGACATCTCACTACAGTGTGCTTTTATTTTACATTTTAACAACCGTATTTACATGTGTACATTTTGGAGAAGTATTTATGCCCTATAAAAGTAAAACTTTAATATACACACATGCATATCAATATACATTTAGTCCAAATACTCATGCTGCCCTTTGTAAAGATATCTGCACAGTAGTGATCTTTTTGCTTGATTATTTTATTTTCTCAATAGGAAGTTTCTGGGGTAGGGTTGTCTCTCCTGCCTCTTATCAGTATTTAGAGATCAAAAATTATCTAAACATTTAAAGAGCAGAGACTTATTATTTAGACAGATTTACAGATTTCTTTTTCTCTGTTCTTCTCTCTCTCTTTTTTTTTCCATGTCTTTAGCCACAAAACTGTTTTCTTTTCTGATAGATTCATGAAGAGGGCATTTGGTCAAATCTGGTGCTAAAGTATTTGAATGGCTGAATTTATGAGAGGAGAGACTAGGAATTGGGAAATTCTGGTGAATTTTATATTCTTAGTTTCTCTAATAGCTAGTACAAGTATATCATTTATTTTTGCTTATTCAATTGCTGGTCAAGGTACAATTTTTTTTTTTTCATTTATAAATTTGAATGAATTACTCTTCCACACAAGTTTTATGGTTTAAGTTTATTTTCAGCAGCAAGATGATTATTTAGGCATAAAGTTAGTTATTTGGCTTGTCCAGTATAATTGGTTATTTACAATACCAGCAAGTTAATGTACTACATGGGTGTAGTGCGGCCTGCTTCACACATAAAAAATCTGTCCATAAAGTCTTCTAGTTCCTATTCAGCTCCAGTATCAGATTTCTTTACAATGAGCCAATGTGTGCGGCACACTTGTGGGGCACATGTTCTTCTGTTGCTTTTTTTTTTACTGTTTATTCTGATTATAGAATCTAGTTCCTCTACCTGTACCAGGGACCGCAGGAGTGTTTCAAGTACGTCAGCTTGGACATACCTTTGTTATCACTCTTTTGCCAAGCTCCTAAAAATTCCTTGTTCTAGTTGTATGAATAGCCTTGATATGTGAAAAGTTTGAGAAATACTTTAACAGCTTATGAGCTTGCTTTATGATCAGAAATGGTTATATTTTACTAGCTGGTTCTAGCTTATTTTGTAGATGAGTTAGACTGAGCCAAAGAGAAGACTGGCAGTGAACTGAGGGAACTATAAACTGTTTGTACTACTAAGGCCTGCTTGGAATTAAGTCTGTTGAGGGAGGTCAAGGGCAACAAGAATGGCTTCTTTAACTATATCAGTATAAAAAGGAAGACCAGGGAAAATGTGAGCCCGCTGCTAAATGAGGTGGGTGCCCTGGCAATGGGGACACTGAGAAAGCAGGTTTACTGAATGCCTTCTTTGCTTCGCTCTTTGCTGCTTAGGAATCCCAGGCCCTGGAGGTAACAGAGAGTACAAAAAAAGGAATATTTCCCCTTGGTTAAGGAGGATCTGGTCAGAGATCATCCAGGCAAACTGGATGCACAAAAATCCACTGGCCCTTATGGGATGCATGCATGAGTGCTGAAGGATTAGAAGTGACTGCCAAGCTGCTCTCTATCATCTCTGAGAGGTTACAGAGAATGGGGGAGGTGCCTGAAGATTGGAGGAAAGGCAGTTTCATTCCAGTCTTCAAAAAGGTAAGAAGGAGAACCTGGGAAACTACACATCAGTCAGACTCACCACCATCTCTGGGAAGCTGATGGAATAGCTTATTCTGGATCTCATCTCCAAGCAAGTGGAAGAGAGAAGGTTATGAGGAGTAGTCAGCATGGATTCACCAAAGGGAAATCATGCTCAACCAACCTGAAAGCCTTCTATGATGTCATCACTGGCTGCGTAGATGAGAAAAGAGTAATGGATATTGTGTAATATGACTTCAGCAAGGCTTCTGACACTGTCTCCCATAACATCCTTGTAGGTAAGCATAGGAAGTGTGGGATAGATGAGTGGACAGTGAGGTGG